>NC_045435.1:70184412-70405500 GCF_002776525.5 Piliocolobus tephrosceles | reverse complement strand
GCTCAGCCAGGTGCGGTGGCTCGCGCCTGTAATCCCACCACTTTGGGAGGCCAAGGTGGGTGGATGACGAGGTCAAGAGATCCAGACCATCCTGGCCAACATGGTGAAACCCCGTCTCTACTAAAAACACAAAAATTAGCTGGGCATGGTGGCACATGCCTATAGTCCCAGCTACTCAGGAGGCTGAGGCAGGAGAATCACTTGAACCCAGGAGGCGGAGATCGCAGTGAGCCAAGATTGCGCCACTGTACTCCAGCCTGGGTGACAAAGTGAGACTCAGTTTCTAAATAAATAAATAAAATGACAATCTAATGTAGTATGGGCAGTTTGTAACTTTTCAATAGTAATACTTATATGATTCTAAAAGGGCCCTATGCCAACTCCTTTAATATACACTATTTTACTTGAAATCACACAACACTCCCAAAACAGGAGAAAAACTTCATAAAGGCAGGGAGCTTTGCTTGTTTTATATATTTATTTATCTCAAGATTTGGCACAATGCCAGGGATAGAGTGGTACTTAATGATATCTGTGGACTGAAGGTCAATACTTTTTCATATGTTAGACAAATATATCTCATAATGATTAAGAAATTTGTCTGTGACCACAAGGCTGGGAAATGACTAAGCCAAGCTTCCAATGAAGGGCAGTGAGTCAGATTCCTGAGTCCTGCCAGGACTAGACCCTGTGAGCCTAGTCCATCTAATATAATTGTTAAGGGTGTTAACATTAATCTTTACTGCATCACATTTCTGCAAGGAAGCTCTGAGCCACCATCCTGAAGACTGAGAAACCAACACAATTTTAACCCATGAAGCATAGCAACTGCCCTGCCCTTTCAATATCCTGTCCCTGTCTCAGTCACAGTGTACCTCTGCTCCTAGTAATTACCTTAGCATCAGAGATCCACAAACAGAAAGAATATTAAGACTTGAGAGAAGCCAAACCACTCACCTGCTGAAGTATGGCAGCCCTAAACATCAAAATCAGGCCCTACAAAGGAGAAAGAAAGGTCATCTGAGATCACCTTGACACTCCAAACAGGGACTTACATCTGTGGGTCAGAGAGTGAATGAATCAGAGAGAGAAGAACTCTTCATAGCACAGGGCGTGAGTCACTGGTTCCTTCCTTATAGAGACAGAAAGAAAGGTATATCCTTTTATATATCTTGGGGGTGGGAGGGGGGAGCACCATCTCTTTCATTTGCTCCCACTCTCATAGCTCCATGAATTGTCCACAAGTTATCACTGGTGAGTATGTGGTTCTCTTTTCAAGGCAGGGCTCTCGCCCTTAACTTCCACTCCTCCCCAGACTTCAGGTTATTTAGCACTAACTCCACTCAGACTTTTTGAGCAGCTGCACACCTTTGTCTCCCTGACCAGAATCCCTAAAAATAATGCAAATCATCAGGTGTATCCTGGGTTCACTTTCAGGGGACTCCCTGAGGATGCCCCGTTTCTGTGTTCATCAGCCTTAGGAAGCCACCCCCAAGTCCAACAGATACACAGTCCCCTTTTTGTGGATGACCAGGCTACACAAGAAATGGAAACAATTTCAATAAGAAACTCTTCTGGAAACTATATGCATATGCATATCTACTTCTAGGTGCTGATGATACCAAGGACTCTTTCATAAAGACAAGCACATTGGCCAAAGCCCCAAGGCATAATTAGCCTTGCTCTAAAACTTTCCTAAGTGGTCAGAATCTACTGCATATATTTGTCTTAGCCAAGAAACAGATGTAGAGTATAAATGACTTTCCACTGAGTACCTTCAAAACAGATGCAACTATCTGTTAAATGTTCCATCTACCCAGAGCACCCATTGTCAATGGAGACCAGACATACAAACTCTGAGGATCATGTAAGTCAGTGTTCAAAAGGACTTCCATCATTTGCATCCCAGCCTCATGACTTTTGCCACATATGGGTACCACTTCTACTATTCCACTTTAGCTTTTTTAAAACCACTTTCTTTTCATGTAATTAAATACATTTTAAATGGAAACTTTATATCACCTCTAGGAATAGACATGCAGAACCAGCTGCCGTAAAAATAAAGTAACTAAAAGAAAATACAATGAAAGCAAAATCTTGCCATTAAAAGGTATGGTCTCTCAATTAGGAAGGAAAATTAGCAAATGTTAAGGGGTGCTGAAGTCATATTAACACCTAATAGAGACTTATTTGATGTAATCTCAAGAACTGAGAAAGGATTAATGGGAGAGGAGGAAAGGAATGAATTTGAACTGAAGCAGGAATTCAAGTGAGAAGACAAAATCTGAGGGCTGTTTCACCCTGGTTTTGGTTTTTTGTTTTGGTTTGGTTTGGTTTTGGTTTTGTTTGTTTGTTTTTGAGATGGAGTCTCACTCTGTCGCCCGGCCTGGAGTGCAGTGGCTCACTGCAACATCCGTCTCCCAAGTTCAAGCAATACACCTGCTTCAGTCTGCCTAGTAGCTGGGATTACAGGAATGCGCCACCATGCCCAGCTAATATTTTGTATTTTTAAGAGACAGGGTTTGCCAGGTTGGCCAGGCTGGTCTTGAACTCTGACCTCAAGTGATCTGCCTGCCTCCGCCTCCCAAAGTGCTGGGATTACAGACGTGAGCCACCACACCCCACCACTCATCCTCCTCTTTATACTGCTTACTATGGGCTGTTTCTCAGAGACAGAAAATGGTATCAATGTCACAACCTAGTGTAAATGACCAACTGGAGTGTAGCTTCTCCTCAAAACTTCCATGTATAATACAGCATCAGTAGTATACGTATTTCTGTTTTCTAACCTTCTTCCCACGAAATATTTTGGACAGAAAACTAAGAGTAATTTGCTAGCATCTCAGAAGCTAAACAGGTGACCAATGATGGCACTGCCAAAACACCCCATGGTAATTCCTATTCAGCTAAGTCAGTTAGAGCCCATACAGCAAAAGCTCTCTGAATTGGAAATACTAATGGAAGGGACAGTATTTTACCAAGCTCCATATAACAGCAAGGTGTTCTCTCTTCTGCAGGATTGACTTTTCAATAGCTAAAAGTTGCACCAAAATAATAATAATAAATAATAATTAGGCGCATCTACCTATTTGTTTTATTCAATCACAGAAATCTCTGCCACCTTACAGAATCCTGAAATTTCTGCATCTTGTGACTGACAAAAAGAGAAAGGACAACTATTGGGAGGCTGAGGCAGGAGGAGTTGCTTGAGCCTTGAAGTTCAAGGTCGCAGTGGACTACGGGCACCACTGCACTCCAGGATAGGTGGGCGGTGGTGGGAGGCAGGGAGAGTGGGGGGCGTGGCCAAAGCCTAGAGATTATTGCCATTGAAATAAAATAGATTTGTGATCAAACCCCATTGCTGCTAATTACAAGGCATCAGCTTGCTCATCTGCAAGTGAGGATAATCTGCTTAAGGTGGTTTTGAAGATGAAATGAGGCAGTGTACATAAAATGTCTGGCACAGTACCAGGCACACAGTTGCTTCACCCTAAAATCCACGAAACCTATCAAATTAGTTTTTTTAATCCATGAAATGAACATTACTTTAGCAGTTACTCTCTCTTTCATATACCAAATGGTTAATATACAGTAACCTTTGTTTTAAATGCCGTACATGTATTAATACATTTAATCTCACAAAACTCTATGCAGTTGGCACTATCACAATTTCCATTATACAGATGACAACACTGAGGCACAAAGAGGCTCAGCAACTTGCCCAGAGTCACAGAGTTAGTGGACTGTAGAGCCAGGATTCAAACCCAGGCAATCTGGCACCATAGCACATATTCCTGACTACCCATACCAAGATGCCTTTGAAATGCTGGAGAAACATCACTGAAAAAGCCCAAAAAGGTAGACAGTGATAGACAGATGGACAGCTATGTGATAAAACAGCACAGTAAAATGTCAGTGGCAGAATCTAAGTAGTGGACATATAGTTGTTTGCAAAAAAATTCTTTCAACGTTGCTGTATGTTTACAATTTTTCTTAAGAAAACATTGGGAAGACAGCAAGGAAGAGCTGAGAGTGTCATTTCCTCCTTAAAAATGGAAGCGTACTGAAAAAAAGGGTTAGGCCAATAATGTCACGGTGAAAGGATTTCCCCACCCCCACCTGCCTCCCCTCCAAAAAGTATCCCAGTTAAACTCCATAGGCCACAGATTCAAGTGATAGGTTGCCCCAACCGGGCCAATGGCTGAGAAAGAAAGACAAGCAGATGGGCTGTAAAACTGGGTCCTCTGCCAGTTAAGCTACAGGAACCATCTCCCAATTGAAAGTGTTAATGGAAATGCCAGGCCAAAGCAGTCGACAGGAAATACTTCTTGACACTGTACATGCAAACAGATATGGCTTCTCCTACAAAGACAAAGAATGCAGTGGTCCAACCAGGCCTGTCTTTAAGTACTGGCAAGCACCCAAGGCAAGTTAACAGATTTCAACTTCTCAGGCTCTATAGATGAGTACCAGCTCTTAAAGGCCTCCCAGGGGATGGAAGGGAAGGAAGAGTGAGGAAGGGGATTTCATCCAGGTGAAGCTGAGCCAGCGATTAAAGGGGAGAAGGGGTGAGTCTGCAGCAGCACTGTCCCCCCACCAGGAGTCAAGGAGGAAACTGATGCAGTGCTCTCAAAGGAGACAGGTTGTGTCTTTCACAAATGCTCCTATGACTGGTGCTGTATGGAATGTAATGAGATAAACCCTTGAACTGAAAGCCTGACAGTTTCTAGACTAGGTCTAAGGGAAGCAAGTAAGTTGGAGAGAGAAATGGAAAGAAAAATATGGTAAAAAAGGGGATTAAATTTTAGGCATGTTCATATACAGTTGGCAAAGTGAAAAATGATGCATCTTTTTGAAAGGGCAATTTGGCAATATCTAACAGAAACATGAAATGTGTCCACCTTTTGAACTAGAAAAGTCCACTACTGGGATTTTATTTTACAAATACAATTATATGTGCATAAAGATCAAAATACAAGGATATATTACTCATTCCAGCATTATTTGCAAAAACAAAAGGCTGGAAAGAACCTTAATGCTCATCAGCAGAGGACTGGCTAAATGAATTACACACGCAACACTGATTCAAAGTTAAACTCCAAGTCCCTGAAAAGAATGGAATCCATCTTGGTGCTGATGGAAAAAGAGCTCTAAAATGGAGCTGTAAACATGAAGTGAAAAAAAGGAGAAGAAAGTCATATACACATATCATTTTTAAAATAAGGTGTGTGTGTGTATGCATGCATATTCGCTAGGTAATATATACAGCCTATATTTTTTAAAGGACAGTGAGAGAAAGGAAGGGAAAAAGTATACTTGTATATGTATAAACAATTCTAGAACAAGAACCTGGAGGACATCAGAGACTTTTCACTCTATACTCTTTTTTATACTGATTGAATTTTTTAATTCTATACTTTTCTCACTTTAAATTAAATATATACAAATATTCTACATCAGACCATTTAAAATAACCTTTTATTCATAGGAAATATAACAGTTTGTTTGAAATTTAGTCATAACATCCCTGTAAGTTTGATGCAATTAAATGCTAATCTTGTGCTAAACATTTGATGAGACTACCTTAAATCCAAGGTAGTCAGAGAGCATATTTGCAGACCAAGTTTTACATGGGATACAATTAAAAGAAGGACTTGCTAAATAATTTGCTATATCAGGAACATTTAGCAAAAGACTAACACCCAGCTCAAAGTAATTCAAGAGAAAGAGTAAAGTTATTATCACACTGAGGTCCTTCACAGAACCCAAGGGAAGAACTGAGGCTGGTCTGGAGAACAAGGGAAGAGAAGACTTGAACACTGTGGGGAGTCTCTCTCCATCTTCATGGCTTCATTTCCTCTCACTGTACAGTAGCTTCTTCCACATGCCACAAAACATTGCTCTCACAGTTCCCAGCTGTTATCTACAACCACTTCACCGGGAGCGAAGGTATTTCTCAAGCTTGGAATTACTGGCCTTTTGGCTGGTATGGTTCTGTGTTAGGGACTGGAGGTGGCTGTCCTGTGCATTGTAGAATGTTTATCAGCATCCCTGTCCTCCACTCTCCCTCCTCCTAGTTGCAGTAACCAAAAATATCTCCAGATATTGCCAAGTGCTCCCTATGGGGATAAAATTGCCACTGACCTGGGAGACACTGAACTGCTTGCTCATTCACCTTCCTAAGTGCTGAGGAAGGACTCTAACTGCCTAGCTTTTGGCTCAAATGTAGCTGAATATCTATAGCACGCTTGCACTCACAAGGTGACTTTCATAAGCTTATGGTTTAAGGAGACAGTTGTTGCTCTTTACTACTGCTATAGGGCTTTCCCTAAACCCTCTAAGTCAGTGCTGTCCAACAGAACTTTCTGCAAGAATATATCCATCATGTGCTGTCCAAAACAGCAGCCACTAGCCATATGTGGCAATTAAACACCTGAAATACAGCTCCTATTATCAAAGAACTGTATTTTAAAAATTTGTATTTGACTTTCATTAATTCAATTTAAATAGGCACATGTAACCCTCAACCACCTAATAGAATAGCACAGCTCTAAGTGCTGAGAGCATTCGAGCTCCTTTAGAACACTTGCCAGCATACAGTGGGGGCTTAATAAGTATTTGTTGAATAAAGGAATGAATGTGATTGCACTCAGGGTCTTGGTTGGTGAAAATCATTAATCCAACTCAGATGGTTCCACCCATAGGATAAATGGGAATCAGTGACAAAGGATCAGAAAGAGAAGCAACTCACTGTCCATCAACAGATGAATGAATGAACAAAACGAGGTGCACACACGGTAGAATATTTATTAAGCTCTAAAAAAGAAGACTATTTTGACATATGCCACAATGTGAATGACCTTGAAGACATTTTCTAAGTGAACTATGCCAATCACAAATGGACAAATATTGCATGAGTCCACTTATGTGAGGTACCAAGAATAAATTCATAGAGCTAGAGAGTACAATGGTGGTTGCCAGGGGTTGGGGGTACCAGGAAGAGGGGACTTAATATGTAATAGATAAAGACTTTCAGTTTAGGAAGATGAAAAAGTTGTGGAGAGGAATGGTGGTGATGGCTGCACAACAATGTAAACATAACTAATGCCACAGAAGTGTACACACAAAAGTGGCAAAAATGGTAAATTTTATGTCAGGTATACTTTACAATTTTGTTAAAAAAAAAAAAAAAGAATCAGGAAAGCTTAATATGGTATGGTGGACTGAACCATTGCTCACAATTCTTTACAGCATCCCTATACTCCAGAAATAAATGGAACAAATCTGAACCCAGCCCTACACTCTGGAGCTAACATCAGCCAACCCACACCCTAAGTAAAGCCACCCTACAAAGCTGTGACTGAGAGAATGAGATCCTTATTGTTGTAGGTTATGGGTTCCAGGGAAATTTGTTACACAGCATGTTTATAGCAAGAGTCAGATACATTAAGTCTCAATGGTCATGTTTGCCACCAAGAGAACATTCAAAGAATAATGAATACTTGCCACAGTGTGGTTAAGAATCAGCTGCATTCTAAAACTACAGATAGATCAGTTTAAAATAAATAAATAAACAGGCCAGGCGCGGTGGCTCACACCTGTAATCCCAGCACTTTGGGAGCTGAGGTGGGTGGATCACATAGTCAAGAGATTGAGACCATCCTGGCCAACATGGTGAAACCCCGTCTCTACTAAAAACATAAAAATTAGCCAGGCGTGGTGGTGCACACCTGTAGTCCCAGCTACTTGGGAGGCTGAGGCAGGAGAATGACTTGAACCCAGGAGGCAGAGGTTGCAGTTAGCCAAGATCACGCCACTGCACTCTGGCCTGGCGACAGAGCGAGACTCTGTCTCAAAAATAAATAAATAAAACCATGAACTACGAAATTCAATGAATCATTATTTAAAAGGCCCACTAAGCCTCAGATCCTTGAAGAAGGTGGGTCCAATGTAGAACTGTGCTTCATTCCTTAAGGGTCTATGGCTTATGGTCTTAAGTGATGTTGAGCCTGAAGAAAACAAACCCTGGCACCTCTCATCACTCATTATCATCTCTGGAGACCATCTGATTCTAAAGAGATGCAATTTGAAATGCTCCCTGAAGCACTTCAGGCCTCAGCATTCTCGCTAAATTTCCCCTTTCAGCTGTCCCTGGCAGTCACTCCGAGCTGGCAGCCAACATATTCTACTGTCTGCAACCCTCCACCCTGAAAGGAAATAAAATCTACATCCAAGTCAAGCACATATTTTCATGCAACTCAAAGAAACCAAACAGTGAACAACCTGAGGGCTCACAGGAGCCCTGTTATCATCTACAAAGAATCATGAAGCAGACTCGGGCACATGATCACTTCCATAAGACACAGAAGCCTTCCTACATCCCGCTGGGAGAAGCCCTCCCAGCTTCCTGCCTGACACACTTCCCTGGACTTTAACCAGCTCTACTTCCCTCCACCTCTGTACCAGTGACCAAGGACCAGAACTATTTAAGATTTTTATTTTTCCTAAGGAGCAAACTTCTTACGCCGCTTCACCCCAAGAACTCAATAGAGTTTCCTCTTGGGCACACGTAATAATGATGTTGTACCTCAGCAAGAAGGAGCAGATGATAAAACCCAAAGGCAAATGGGACAAGCTCTTAGCCAGGGACGAGAGAACTAGCAAAGGGGAACAGACTATTCTAGGAAATAAGAAAGGAGGTGCTCGGGCAAGGCTTGCTCAGGCCCACCTTTCTCCAGCCTGGCAGTCTAACTGGTCCCTAATTCTGCCACCTCACATTGCAAAGCAGTTCTTATCTCTCATTTGAAAAACTGACAGGGACACAGGACAGCAGACAGGAAGCCCACACACACAAGCAGCAGAAAAGAAGGTGAAGGAGAGAAGACTATGGAAAGAGGTTTATGACGTAAAGCCATTGTTGTTAATTCAAATTGTTAACTATTGCGAGAAAGGAGCAGAGAATATGTTTTAGAAAACGTTCAGCAGAAGAAATTTTGCTGCTTAACTGACTACATCTTGGTAATTTTAAATATTTTCTGATGCAGTCAGGTTCCTATGTCTAAGACATACGCCTGTGACACACACATGCTTCTTCCTTTATTTAAATTATAATAAATACATTAATTAGGTATTCCTTTTAACTTTGTTTCTATTATGTAAACTTCTTCTGGGCAGTAGGCACTGTATGATCTTCCCATTTCGCTTCCTAATTTTTATTTGCAGTTTCTAGTCAGTCCAAAATATCATGTATTTTTGCCAGAATTATTATGATCATTATGATCCTCCCAAAGGGTTAGGACTGGGTAAGATCAGCTGCTAACAATAAGAATAATGATGAAGAACAACAAGGGGAAAAATATCGAGAGAAGCCCAGTCAGATACTCAGCTATTCCACGTCAACATTTATTAGGCACATATACGCATACACTTAATCCTCAGAAAAACACAAAAACATGTTTGTTTTATTCTTATTTTATATAGGGAAAATAAGCTCAAATGAGTTCCAGCAACTTGACCAAAGTTAAACATATGAAAGACAGCAGGGCTCCTACGAAAGCCGGAGCCCATCAATCAAGTCTTGTTCTCCAACCCATTTCACTAGTATACTACGCCCCCCTGCCCCCGCCCCCGCGGTGGGTACCAACTACACTTTTATGAAGATTAAAAGTAAGGCAGCCCAGGTGTGGTGGTGCACACCTGTAGTCCCAGCTACTTGGGAGGCTGAGATGGGATGATCACTTGGGCCCAGGAGTTGGAGGCTGCAGTGAGCTATGATCATGCCACTACACTCCAGCTGGGTGACACAGTGAGACCCTATCTCAAAAAATAATAAAATAAAATAAAACAAAATAAAAGGCAACTTGTTCTCTCAGCAGAACAGGTGCCCCCTGTTCTCACTCATCTCAGCCCCCTTTCCTAACAGTAATCAAAATGTTATGAGATAAAGTAAATTTTTGTTAAGTTCTCTAATCTGGTATTTTCTATTCTTTTTTCTTCATATTCAGTACCTTTGTAAGGGAAGTAGAAAAAATTTCCTTTGAGTTGTACAGGATTTAATAAGATTTAATAAGATACACCATTTAAAGTTCTGACAGTTGCAGCTCCCATGATACTCTGATACAAATTTGGCCAAACCACACTTAAGGGCTCTGTGTACACATATAAGTGAGTATCTCCTAGCCAAACTATATACTCCCGAAGCATGGTACTGCATGTCGGTACACAGCCACATATAAACATGCACAACAGAGCAGCTAAGAGCTTGAGATCTGCATTTGAAATTCACCTCCAATTCTTACTGATTTTTGGACTTCGTTCCTAATTAACTATTCTAAATCTTAGTTTCATTATCCATAAAATAGGGATAATACTTACAATTCCTTGTGAGGATTAATAAAAGAAATGTACATAAATTGCTTAGCACAGAGTATGGCATAGAGAAAGCACTCTATCAATATTATTATTTATTTGGCTCAAGTCTCATTTTCTTTCTTAAATTCCTTAGTACCTTTTTGTTTTCAGAAAAATTCATATAATCAGGGAAAAAAATGTAAACAGTGAAGATAAATAATCCATTTAAAAAGTATTACATAATTTATAAATGCTGATGCCATAAAATATGCTTTGCATTAATTTCATCTAAAATTCAGTTTTCTAGTATAGATCAAATATGGTTTAAATGGATGTTGATTGTTTCTTTTTTATAATTAGCATGAGGAATATAAAAAAGGAAAGGTAAAGAAAAATAAAATCTTTCTTAGATATTTACTTCTAGAATTCAAATTTAATACTAGGAAAGTGACAAAGTAGAATTCAACTACTGTTTTGCTGAAGACAACCAGATATTTTGCTCCTTCGAAGCATGGATTGTGGCAATCATCTCAGCATCCTAATCATCAAATACTTTTCCTGGGAAATAGTAGGCCCTCAAACATTTGTTGAAAGCATAAAGAGTGAGCAAATGGGGGAGCGGGAGGGAAGAAGGGAGGGAAGGAGGAATGGATGTGTGGATGGGTGGATGGGTAGGTGGATGGGTGGATGGGTAGGTGGATGGGTGGGTGGATGGGTGGATGGGTAGGTGGATGCATGGATAAACCAACCTTATGTTGCCAGTTTGCATCAGTTATTTATTGCTGTGTAACAAGTAACCCCAGTCTTATTGGCTTCAAACAATAAGCATTTATTATCTGACAGTTTCTGTGGGTCAGGAATCCAAGAGTGGCCTAGCTGGGTGGTTCTGGCTCACGATCTCTCACACCTCTGCAAAGTGTTAGTGGGTCTGCAGTCATCTACAGCTTGACTGGTCCAGAGGATACTCTTCCAAGCTCATTCACATGGCTGTCAACAGGGGGCTTCAGTTCCTCACTGTGTGTGCCTCTCCATAGTACTGCTCGCAGCATAGCTTCGCCCAGAGCAAGAGATTCAAGAGAGAGGATAGAAAGGATGACTAGGACAGAAGGTGAACTTTTATAACCTTATCCTGGAAGTGACACGCCGGCATTAGGCTATTGGTCACACAGACCTGGGAACAGACTGCACAAAGGTGTGAATATCAGGAGGCAGGGATCACTGGAGGACATCATAGAGGCTGTGGAGTTTGAAATAATCAAATCTTTTAAATCGCAAAGCCAGTAACAAATTAACATAGTACCACAGGCAGGGTTATTTTTGTACAGCTGCAAAAATGTATTCAAATCATTCATATTATGTTGCAAAGATTAAAAGGGAAATAGCTATTAAAAAAAAAAAAAAAACAGTAAATATCCATGAGAAATGTCAACTTGGATTTTCTTCCTAACCCAAAAATGATTGAAATGTTCTTCCTGCCCAACGTTCAACTCATGGCAATAGTTAGTTTCATTCTAAAAATTCAGGACTTGACTCAGCAAACACATCAGTGCCAAGAAAGCAAATTTCCAAAATTATGTCTGTCTCTTTATGGAGCACAGGCCAATCTTAAAGGAAAAAGAGTTTAGATCACAAAATGATCTGTCATTTCTAGCCCTCATACCAGAATACTGAAATGGTGGGGTCTTTGACATTTTATGTAAGGCATAAAATATTAAAAAATACTTTCTAGAATGCCTTATTACCCAAGTCTGAACTGAAAGATGGTTTTTAGGCCAGGCACAGTGGCTCAAGCCTGTAATCCCAGCACATTGGAAAGCAGAGGTGGGAGGATCGTTTGAGCCCAGGAGTTTGAGACCAGCCTGGGCAACATAGCAAAATCACCTCTCTACCAAAAATACAAAAATTAGACAGTCTCACTAGACAGTCTCACAACCCAGTCTCAAAATAATAAATAGATAAAAATTAAAAATAAAATAAGAAAGATGATTTTTGCATCACCAAATATTTGCACTGATTTCTCTCTAGTTTTTCCTTTGGAATGAAATGTTACTCAGACTTGGACTAAGATTAAGTCATAACTGACAGCTGTTGACTCTCTCAAGCTCTTCTCTGACCATATCATGCCTGAGTATCCTTATTTTGCACATTCTTCCTTATGTAAGATGCTTCTGAGGGATGGTGGCAGTGGCTGACATGTATACAAAATACTTCAAATTATATTTTTGAGCTGGAAATTAAAGAGAAACAAATGTCAGGCTGAAGTCAGTTGCCACTGAATGATGGAGAACCACCATTCCAAAGGACAGTCTTTATTTATGGCTTCATCCTAGCTTGATGCCTTCAAAGTTGCCTTTGCAAGTGTTTCATCCCAGTTCTACTCTGAATGCCAAGAAGCCAGGAACATTTGATGAACTCGGCTATGTCTCTTTGCACTGGTGGTGACTTTTTGCTGCTCCTCCCTAGACAGCCCCTATGTGACATAAGATAATATTGTAAAAGTCATAAGATATTCATGAATTAAGCAAACCATCACCAACACCTTAAATGATGTAATTACTTGTATACAGCCATTTTTTAAACAGAGTGGGATGAGGCATGCTAAGATGTAGGCCAACAAAATTTATGTAAAAGATCCTTCTTGGGCCAGGCATGGTGGCTCACACCTGTAATCCCAGCACTGTGGGAGTTGGAGGAGGGTGGCTCACTTGAGGACAAGAGTTTGAGACCAGCCTGGCCAACATGGCGAAACCCTGCCTCTACTAAAAATACAAAAAATTAGCCAGGCGTGATGGCGCGCTCCCGTAATCCCAGCTACTCAGGAGGCTGCGGCACAAGAAGACCTTTCTCACTAATGAGTTTATTGATGGTTAAAAAATGTTTTGATCATGTTCTGGAGTTAATTACCCTCGCATTTGACTTTGAACCAAACTCAATTACATACATGAATTAATCAAAACACCCTTAGCTTAAAGCACAGGCAAACCATGAAGAAGCCTTAGAAGTTGTGCTGTGTCATCGTAAATTACCAGAAGCTTTATGCCTGCCCTAATTCAAATTACATGCTTTCACACTTGCTTTATTCAAAAGGTACAACAGGTAGAAGGCATCCTCAAATGACATCTTCATTCTCAGTGGCGTCTCTTACAGGTATTTTCAAGCAGAAATTGTGTGCATATTATAAGTTAACAAGAAATGGAAACCATTTCAGCAGGTAATCTTTCAAATCCCAATTCCAGGAAACCAAAATGCCAATTAAAGCACCCTGGGCTTTTTAGTGATGCTCAATACCTATTTATAAATGATGGTGATGTTATAGGGTTTCTTTCCATCTAATTTGTGCTTTAGGCATCTCAGCATTGGAAAGGAGACCATAGGTCATCATGGAGTCTAATCCTTTGGCCCCACCACCATCCGGCAGTGGCATATGTGAAAGGTTGTCATCATCATCATTTTGTTGTCACTGTCACCCACAACCTAAGAGGACTCCACCTGACTTCATCCTGAAAACACACTTAGGAACAGGTAAGTATGCTTTCAGTGTCCCAGAACAGCCTATATGAAACCAGATAATGCCACTGCTCAGCTGGACCTGCCACCCTTACAATAAAATCCAAACTCGGCCAGGCGCAGTGGCTCATGCCTGTAATTCCAGCACTTTGGGAGGCCAAGGCGGGTGGATCATCTGAGGTCACAAGTTCACCACCAACCTGACCAACATAGTGAAACCCCGTCTCTACTAAAAATACAAAAATGAGCTCGGCATGATGGTGCACACCTGTAGTCGCAGCTATTCAGGAGGCTGAGGCACAAGAATCACTTGAACCCGGGAGGCAGAGGTTGCAGTGAGCCGAGATTGCGCCACTGCACTCCAGTCCAGGCGATAAAGACTCCATCCTCCTGCTACTACCAAACAAACAAACAAACAAACAAACAAACTCATCTCCATGACCTGCAAGGCCCTGCAGGCCTTTATCTCCTGTTTGTGCCTGACTTGAGCCACATTCATCTTCTAGCTCTTCCTCAAACCTGCCACATTCTTCGCCACCTCAGTGAATTGTTGGCACTGCTCCCTCTGCCCACTGTCCTCTGCCCCCAGATCACCAGGAGACCAGCTCCTACTCAAAATCCAGGTCCTATCTCAAGTTTCTAATTCCCAGAGAGGCCTTCCCTGACCAGTCCATCTAACACCTACTGCATTACCCATTATCTCTCAAAACTAGCTGTTATTTTTTCCGCATTTATTCATTCACATGCCTATTATGTGCCATATGTAAGCTTTATAATAATAGTAGCTGATCAAAACTAAAGCTTACACTGTATGGAAGATTTACTATGTGCCAGGCTCAGTTCTAAGCACTTCAGTTTCTCACTGCAAGCCTATAAGGCAAGTAAAAATATTATCCTCATCTTACAAATGAGAAAACGAAAGCACAGAGAGGTTAAGTAACTTGTCCAAGACACACACCCACTAAATGGTAAAGCTGGGATCCAAGTCTGGAAGTGTGTGGCTCTAGAATCCACACTGATAAGTAGGACATTCTGCCTCCTTCCCACAAGAGCAGAGACCTGCTCTGTCTTGCTCACTGCTGAGTCTCCAGGAGCCTAGAATGCTTGGAAGAGAAGGCTAGGGGAGGGAGCTGACTGTCTCCTAGCCTAGGTGGACTTCCTTCTTCTCTCCTATCATACCCAAAATACTTCCAACCCAGGGATCCTATCCCCCACTCCTAACAGTATCCTCAGTTCCATCACTGCAAATGTCATCTGAAATCCTACAATGGGGTGACTCGGCTCTAAATTTCTTTTTTATTTTTTAAGACGGAGTTTCACTCTTGTTGCCCAGGCTGGAGTGCAATGGTGCAATCTCAGCTCACTGCAACCTCTACCTCCCAGGTTCAAGCAATTTTCCAGCCTTGCCTCCTGAGTAGCTGGGATTCCAGACATGTGCCACCATACCCAGTTAATTTTGTATTTTTAGTATAGACGGGGTCTCACCATGTTGGCCAGGCTGGTCTCAAACTCCTGACCTCAAGTGATCTGCCCTCCTCAGTCTACCAAAGTGCTAGGATTATAGGTGTGAGCCACCACGCCCGGCTCAGCTCTTAATTTCTTCGTTCACAAAGCAATAATTTCGAGGACTCAGAAAGCATCTCTTCCTTCATTCAGTGAGCCCAACTACCCATCTCACTTATGCTTTTTTTTAAATTCTAGAAAAAGGAGTCAAGTTAGAAAGAACAGCCAAGGTTTGCTTGTTTTCTTTCTTTCTTTCTTTCTTTTTTTTTTCCACAGCTACTCACAAAGATATCAAGATCTCTGGAACAAAAAATAAGGACTGAATATTAAACCCACCCAGTTCAATTTTCTTATAGTAATTTATCAAATAAGGCACAACCTCAGCCTACAAGCCCTTCCTTCTACTCCAGCTTCTATTTGGGTCATAATATTTCTATCTTCAAATGATCACATTCCCGGGGTGGAGAAGTAGCCTGTTGCTTAATCAAAACGTCATCCAACAAAAACCATTCTCGCAGTTAAATTCCGTTTCCTTCAGGAGCAGTTGGCTGAAAGCTCACTGGGACATGTGGTTTCAGCTATTCTTACTCTTCAGGGAAGTGCTATTTTTCTTTAAAGCAACCTAGCCCAGCAACCCCAGGGAAACCCGATTAACTTCTTTGGTGATGTGCTAGTAAAACTCACTGCTCTCTTGCTTCAGGGAATTTTAATGGCAGCACTTCTGTTTCATTCATTAGAACCTCAAAGTACCCAAAGAAATGAATATCCTTTCTCTTTGTTCCTCAATTTTGTTTTCAGAATGCAGGTCATGATCAGAAACTGGGAACTACGTGACACCTCTGCAAAGAGCCAATACGGCGATAAACTTGATGGTTTGCGATCCAAAGGGTGCTCATAAGGAAAAAGCTTATGTGTTAATAGGACATGCCAATTACTCCAGTGTTGGGCTGCAGAGCTCAGATGGTTCCAGCACCAGGCCATGAGACCAAAAACACAGAATCAGTCTTCTTAATAAACTGTGAGCTCAGCAATATTCCAGTATTAAGCGGCACCCTGGACTCCAGAGAGTCATCTTGAAAGTATGTGCGGGTGATTCAAGAGGAACTGGCCTCTAGAGTGGGTCACTACAAACTGATCACCATTCCTGGAAAAGCTGCTGAGCACATGGCCTTCAGCACATGGCCTTGTCCCCTGGGCAACCGACACATCTGGATGAGGGTGGGGCAAGTGAACAGTGTATTAATGATACAAGTGAACAGTGGTGGCTTCAAGGTCCAGCTTTTAAAAAGCCAGAGCCAAAAAGTTAGGTGTTTTGTAAATTCTGGGTCATGCCCCTTATTAGCTGTGTGACATTGGGCAAATTACTTAGCCTCTCTAAGCCATACTTTTGGAGATCATTTGGAATATAGCACATAGGTATATGAAAAATAAATGGATAATGGCTGGGTATGGTGGCTCAAGTCTATAATCTCAGCACTTTGGGAGGCCGAGCTGAGCAGATTACCTGAGGTCAGGAATTCAAGACCAGCCTGGCCAACATGGTGAAACACCGTCTCTACTACAAATACAAAAATTAGCGAGGCATGGTGGTGCACACCTATAATCCCAGCTACTCGAGAGGCTGAGGCAGGAGAATCGCTTGAACCCAGGAGGCGAAGGTTGCAGTGAGCCAAGATCACGCTACTGTACTCCAGCCTGGGCAACAGAGTGAGACTCCGTCTCAAAAAAAAAAACAAAAAACAAAACAAAACAAAACAAAAAAGGTAAAATACAGAAGTCATTGTGACTTAGCACAGAGTTGCTAAAGAGTGGCTGAGGTGCAGACTGGTTAAATGATGGGTATGTATAAGAGAATTAGTTAGTACACAGGTCTCCTAATGGTTGGTATTGTGGAACAGGCCCTGGCCTGAGAGTTGGAATGCTCACTTATTAGTGCAAGCACAGCCACAGATTATATATGTGCTCTAGAGCTTACCCTGTCCAATGTTTATTCAACTTAAATCTAAATAATTACAATTAAATGAATTATAATGAAATAGAATTAGAAATTTAATTTCCTGGCCGAGCAAAAGTGGCCCATGCCTGTAATCCCAGCACTTTGGGAGACCAAGGCAGGCAGATCACTTGAGGTCAGGGGTTCGAGACCAGCCTGGCCAGCATGGTGAAACCCAGTCTCTACTAATAATACAAAAAAAATTAGCTGGGTGTCAAGGCGTGTGCCTGTAATCCCAGCTACTTGGGAGACAGGGGTAGAAGAATCGCTTGAACCTAGGAGGCGAAGGTTGCAGATCACGCCACTGCACTCCAGCCTGGGTGACAGAGTGAGACTCCATCTCAAAAAAAAAAAAAGAAAGAAAAGAAATTTAATTTCCTAGTCACACTAGTCACATTTCAAGAGCTCAGTAGCCATGTGTGGCTTTTGGCTTCTATATTGGATAGCTCTGCTGTGGAACATTTTAAACATCACTGCAAGTAGGTGAACCTTTTGGCTCCCACTTCGGCTTTTTTGAGGAGTTGGTAAAATATGACCATTAAGAGGTTGGTTTTTGGAGTTATGCTGACTTCAGATTCTGATTCTGGTTTCTCAAATCCTGCCTGACATTGAACAAACAACTTGCCTTCAGTTTCATCATCTGTAAAACTGAGATAATAACAGCCCCTCACAGACTTATAAACTATTACATGAGATATTGTATTAGATATATGTGGTTAGTACTTCATATGGTTTGACTGTGTCCTCACCCTTCTCATCTTGAATTGTAGCTCCCATAATTCCCACGTGTTGTGGGAGGGACCCAGTGGGAGATAACTGAATCATGGGTGCGGTTTCCCCCATATTGTTCTGGTGGTAGTGAATAAGTCTCACGAGATCTGATGGTTTTATAAGGAGAAACCCCTTTTGCTCGGTTCTCATTTTTTCCTTTTGCCTGCTGCCATGTAAGACACGTTTTTTACCTTCCACCATGAGTGTGCAGCCTCCCCAGCCACGTGGAACTGTGAATCCATTAAACCTCTTTTTCTTTATAAATTAGTCTCAGGTATGTCCTTATCAGCAGTGTGAGAACAGACTAATAGAGTATTAAATGCTCAAGAGACAGTATGTATGTATTTTTACATAGAGTTTATCACTTGTATCAGGTCTCGTAAGTCAAGGTATCTGTCTGCCTCCAGAGGCCAATCTCTTAAAACACTTTCTCCCCTTGCAGGGTTGGAGACTTCAATTATGTAACTTAAAATAAAAGTGAAGCAATAGTTTTCCCACAGTGCCATTCTGAGCAGAGCTGGATTTACTCTAACAACAAGTGCCTGCACCTCTTGGCCAAGTTCCCTGGGCATCCGGCCCTCTCCTAGTGGCTCTGGGAAGAGGCCTTGACTTAGGAAGAAGGCTTCCATGATCCCTTGAGCCTGAGACTGGCCTGGGGTTTTAATTCCCACTCTCTGCTTATCTCTTGGCCGACATTTGGGCATGCCACATGCCCCTTCTTTGGTGCAAGGTCTATCATCTGCAAGGTGCATTTTACAGAAAAAAAGGCAGAGTCCTGTTCTTGACCTTTCTCCTTCTCACCAGGGAAATGCTTCGTGCCATCCACTTGAGCAGAAGTCCAGAGACACCTGGGCAACTTCCACGGTGCATTTAAAAAGGGAAGAAATGCCAGAATACAGCTATAAAAATGATGGTATATTTTAAATATCAATACCTAATAAATCAATGCTTTTAATGCCTACATAATATGAAATGTGGAGTGACTGCCATTATGAGACAATTATGGTCTCATAAAAAATATTATCAGTGTCTTACAGAGTGTGTGGTCTGGTAATAGGGCTCATGTGTAACATTGTAATGACTGTATTGTCATTTCAGTCACCATTATAGTGACTGTATATCTAAGCTCAGTAGGCACCAGTGCCAAAAATCTACATTTGAAGCCCTTTGTGACTGATGCATCCCAGGTACTAAAAGCTCTCATGAGAGGTCCTGAGAGCACAAGTTCTGGCTTACTTTAAAAAATATATATGTATTATTTTTTGTTTCTTAACAGTAAGGAAAATGTTTTTTTTCTTTTTCTTTTTTTTTTTAAAGACAGGCTCTCCCCCCGTCACCTAGGCTACAGTGCAGTGGCACAATCATAGCTCACTGCAACCTCCAAGTCCTGGGCTCAAGGGATCTTCCTGCCTCAGCCTTCTGAGCAGCTGGGAGCACAGGCTCATGCTACCATACCCGTTATTTTTGTTTTTGTTGAAATGGGGTCTTGCTTTGTTGCCCAGGCTGGGAAAATGAATATTTTAATGCATAGGGTTTCTTAAAAGAGAGGAAAAGTTCAAGACACATCATAAAGTAAAACTTGTTTGCCTTCTGACATAAATATTTGCTTTTCTTTATGTGGGCATATAATTTATTTCTCTGGTCTTGCTTTCTGCTTCAGTAGTTACTGATTTATGAACCATTGTTTAGTAGTGCTCTCCTTTGAAGCTAGGGAAAATTAAGTGAAATTCTTTTATGTGAATAATGTGGAGTACAATGAGATTCTTTGAGGCCTCTCTGTGAAATGACTTTAAAACCACTGGTGAGCATTTCAACTCTGGACTTTTCTGTCTTTTAAAATTCACTCACATAGTTTGGACGAAAAGAATTTGAAAAGACAATGAGATTTAGATAGCCTGATTCTAAGTTTCGGTGCTTTTCTCCAAATACAGTTTCTTTTTAGGTGAATATCATGTTTTAAAATTTTTGAAAAATGAAATTAAGAGTTTGATAGCAGTCTTTTAAATAAGTCATTTCCCCACCCCTCCTTATCTCTCTCTCCCTCCCAAGTATTCTGTCACTTATTCACTGATGCCCTGGCTAACACAGCCACTCAGCACTCCTCCCAGAGGGAACATTAGTTGAGAGTGGCCGCTTCCAGGGTGGGTAACTTTGCCAAATTACTTAACTTCTTTATGTTTCAGTTTTTTGCATTTGTAAAATGGGAACAGTGATGGTACTCATCCCGTAACGTGATTACAATAGTACAGTTTATAAGTTGGTTTGAATGAGTTTGCATCTAAAGCACTTAAAGTCATACCTAGCACCCAAGAAGTACTCATGTTGTCATATTTTACTCATCAAATAGTAATTGAGTGCCTTCTTAAAAGATAGTGTAGGCCGGGCACAAAGGCTCACGCCTGTAATTCCCAACACTTTGGGAGGCTAAGGCGGGCGGATCACATGAGGTCAGGAGTTCAAGACCAGCTTGGCCAAGATGGCAAAACCCCATCTCTACTAAAAATACAAAACTTAGCCGAGCGTGGTGGTGGGCACCTGTAATCCCAGCTACTTGGGAGGCTGAGACTGGAAAATCACTTGAACCTGGGAGGCAGAGGTTGCAGTGAGCCGAGATCGTGCCATTGTACTCCAGTCTGGGTGACAGAGTGAGACTCCGTCTAAAAAAAAAAAATACTGTGCTGGGTACTAGGAATCTGGTGGTTAATAGAAGATGTAGTTTTGCATTCATGGATCCTCAAACACAGCATTTATTTATTGTTTAAAAATTCTGTTTATACTGGGATGTAAGTGCTTCATGGAACTGCGATGACCAATCTGTGTGTTCATATTTCCCCTCCCCCTCTTTTAAAACACTTAAAATAATATTTTCAAAATGAAGTACTTGTGTGTGTGTGTGTGTGTGTGTGTGTGTGTGTGTGTGTGAGAGAGAGAGAGAGAGAGAGAGAGAGACAGAGAGAGAGACAGGGTCTCACCCTGTTGCCCAGGCTGGAGTACAGTTCTGCAATCATCACTCATTGCAGCTTCAGCCTCCCCAGCTCAAGTGATCCTCCCACCTCAGCCTTAGTCTCCAGAGCAGCTGGGACCACAGGCATACACCACCATGGCTTGCTAATTTTTTTTTTTTTTTTTTTAATTTTGGAGATAGGAGTCTCTATGTTGCCCAGGGTGGTCTTGAACTTCTGGGCTCAAGTGATTCTCCAGCCTGTGTTCCAAAGTGTTGGGATTTACAGGTGTGAACCACCATGCTTGGCATAAAGTACCATTTTACTCTCAGATTAATTTTGTACCATAGAGACAAGGGGAAGTTTTCCCTTTTCTTTGCAGATGAAGCAACTTGAGAACAGATATTTGGAGGTCTTGTCAGGTTCATTTAAAGTGGGGCAGAGGGCCCAGGCCTTCTAACTTTCCATCCAGTTCTCTGCAGTAGCCCTTCCTACCCCACCTTTGGTACTGATGTCAACCCCAGTGTTTACTCATTTATTGAGCATGTGTGACTTCCAAAAGGCTCTGTTAGTCTCTTGATTTCTGTGAAGAGCAAGATAGCCATGACTACCCTGACCATGTGACTGGAAACATACTGAATATTGGATGGAGAAGTTCAAAGTGTTTCAGAAACACATGACAAGTTATTGTTAACATTGTATAAATGGGAGGTAGCAGGTCAAGTAAGGCTTCCTGCAAGAGAAGCATTCAAACTGATACCTTGTTCATGAATTTAATCTCTTATAAGAACAGCTAGAATGATCATAGTGGCCAGTCTGATAGCCTGATCACTTTGGTCATATGCAGAAATGTTCTCAATGGACTTTGAGAGTTGGAATTAGTTGGTATACAGGCTCCTCCTCGGAAATGTACACGCCAAGCAACTGAGAAAAGTTGGAAATGCATTTGTCTCAAGTCTCATTGAAAATTATTTTAGGTATCATATTCCAAAAGATTACATGGAATTGAACATTTTTGAAATAAGGACAGGACTAATAGTCTTTCTTAAGTGGAAATCTCTCCTCTTTTTTCCCCTGGTACTTTGAAAACTTAAAATAAACATCATTTCCAGTATCTGATTGTTTATTTACTAACTACCTGTTTGGAGGAAATGTCATATTGTCTCAGAACAATGGGAGCTGTGGTCACAAGAGAGCAAGGAGAGGGAGTGGTGTTCAAGTAGTCAGTTGGGATAGACCCAGTTTGGCTCATATTTTTTGCATCTCTGAGTTCAGGTGAAAAGGATAGTGAGTGGCATTGCAGAAATCCCAAGAAAACTGGAAGTAGAAAATGGCAATGTTGAAACTAAAGCAATTAAAATAGTGCCCCATTTGAACATGCTCAGTGACTTGGCTTAGAACTGTTAGTCAAGAAGAATGTATTAAATGCTGTATTTGTAAAGATGTCTTCCCTAGTTAATAGATTCTCTGCCCCTTCATTGGCTTTTGGAGAATCAGCTCAAGGGTAAAAGGGTATAGGATAGAAGGAGCAAATGGGCTAGATGTTTGTGGTCATCTCCTTCCATTTCCAGCCAGACACAGCTGATTGATCATGGTGCCTCTTCTCACCAAACAAAGATGTGTTTGCAACATCATTCTCTATTGGAATTGGCACATGAAACTTCTACACCATCCTTGATAAATGACATTGTATTCCTCTGTTGATGTAATCCAAATTTTACCCATATTAACTTAAAAAAAAAAAAGATTGTCTTATCTTAGTAGAAATTTCTAAGCTCAGCTGAAGAAATAGAGTCTATAAATACTGTTACAACCTATATGCTAATTTTATCCATAGATGAGTTGAGATGTGCACCTGAATTTGTCTCTTGCATCTGAATCAGGGCCAACTGCTAAGCTCTATTAACAGAAGTATGTAATTAAGATAAAGGGTGGGAGCAGGCCAGCCAATCCTAAAATTAGCTCTTGCCTTGATGTTCCCCAGGTGTAAGTGCACACAGTCTTTGGTCCTTTCGTTCTGGATGCACTTGATTTCCTTTTCAAGATGTGTGCAGGCCTTACCAGGATTTCCAAATACTTGGTTCTGTCTCAGGTTGGGGAGCTGAGACTGTTTTCTCCTGTGGGATATTGTTCATGTTTGAAATGTCATCTGGCACCTTAGAAGCGTTTTGCATAAATATTCTTTAAGATAGGTGTCACATTATTTATGTTTAGCTTGTGATAGTCCAACGGTCTTCTTACAAGCTGTTTCTGGATTGGTATTTTGAAAATAATGTAATCTTTATCAGCTGTCCATTCTTCACAATGAAGGTAAATAGTGCAATTAAGGAAGGGATTTTTATTTTATTTTATTTTGAGACAGAGTCTCACTCTGATGCCCAGGCTGGAGTGCAGTGGTGCGATCTCAGCTCACTGCAACCTCCACCTCCTGGGTTCAAGCGATTCTCCTGCCTGTTTCCAGAGTAGCTGGGACTACAGGTGTGCACCACCATGTTCGGCTAACTTTTTACATTTTCAGTAGAGATGGGGTTTTGCCATGTTGGCCAGGCTAGTCTTGAACTCCTGACCTCAAGTGATCCACCTGCCTCAACCTCCCAAAGTGCTGGGATTACAGGCGTGAGCTACCGCGCCTGGCCTAAAGAAGAGATTTTAAGCCTACCTCTCAAAGGATACCAGTATAGCTACAGATTTCACTCAGGTGACTTTGGGAGGGAAGAGCTTGAATTCTGCTATTCCTAAATTCCTAATGTGCATCCTTGGGCAAGGCATGCACCTTGTCATGTGCTCTAGTATCCTAGATGAAATGGAGATGGCATCAGTACCAACCCCTTAGGGTTGTTATGAGGATTAAATCAAAGATACAATAGACATTTGTAAGTCAACCGACAGAGTGCTTGGCATATGAAGCCTAAGATGTAGGTAATTGCTCATTAGAGATGGGAGGCCAAGGTGGGAACTAGGGTGAGGCAGGCAAGCCACTTACCTTGGATGCAAAATTTAAGAGGCACCTAAACCCTCAAGAATTAAGAGTTAATGCAATACTTTCATTTCTTTCTTCCTGCCTGCCTGCCTGCTTTTCTTTCTTCTTTCCTTTCTTTTTTAAGGCAGAATCTTACTCTGTCACCCAGGCTGGAGTGCAATGGCATGATCCCTATACATTGCAACCTCTGTCTCCTGGGCCCAAGCAATTCTCCTACTTCAGCCTCCCCAGTAGCTGGGACTACAGGTGAGCACTACCATGCCCAGCTAATTTTGCATTTTTTGTAGTGATGGGGTTTCCCCACGTTGCCCAGGCTAGTCTCAAACTCTTGGGCTCAAGCAATCTGCATTGGCCTCCCAATGTATTGCAATTACAGTCATAAGCCACTGCTCCCGACTACAGTACTTTTAAAAATAAAAATTAATGTGGTAAAGTCCATTATGAACTACATATCAAAATTGTAAATAAATTCAGGGACTGCCCCTGCCTCCTAGTGTTATAAGGATAAAATAAGACCATGAATCTGAAAATAGGTTGAAGATGTAAGACAAGTGTAAGTTATTATCTGGACACATTGTTAAAAGCTTAAAAAATGAAACAAAACAAAAAACCTCTCAGCTTTTCACAGCCTATTTGGAGCTCAAGACATTCCAGTCAAGTAAGAAAACAAAGTCAGTAAGTAACAGGAAACATTCATGAACCTCTAACAAGTTACTCAAATCTACACTTGTCCTGAAATTCAGGATATCCACTTGTGTTGGTGACATCCTTTTTTTTTTTTTTTTCATTCAACACAGAAGCCAGAGTGGTCAGCTATTTTTGAGCTGAAGGTTAAAGCAGGCATAACTGTGTTGTTGACAATGTTGGCAACTGGCCCCAGTAAAGGGGGTTATGCAGACAGTACCCTTCAGTACAGTGGCAGATTGGGAGGGTGGAGGTCTCTCCTCAGTTACATCACTCCAGATGAGCCATCAGCGGTTGCAAGGCAAGATTTTACTAACAATGTAGGGATGTGCCACTTCCAGGAATCTACCCACAAATGAGGGCAAAACCAGAGTTAACCTACCACAGCAGAAACACAATAAAGAACACAATGAGATACGGTGAAAAGGAGTCTAACCTCTAGACACCATAATCAGATCAGCCTGTAGTTTTTGCTTGACTTGTAATTAGCAGCTGTTATTCAGTTCAAGCATTAAGATGAGCCCAGCTGTCTCATTCTGAGGACAATCAACCGTCCAAGAGCAAAAACATGGCACAGCTTCTATCATTATAATTAGAAAGAACTCATTTTTAAGAATTATCACCCCTAATGTGCAACATTTTGTCCTCAAATTTTTCCTATTCTATTTTTTATCACCACCCCCACCCACTGACTTGTTAATTAACAATATTTTTATGCCCTGATTCCCTGAAGACAGTTAACAGAGCATTTTAAAAATATATTTTCTCATTTGACCCTTACTCAATTCTGGGAGATATGCCTGGTAAGGATTAGTCTCCCCATCTGACAGCTGACTTAACTAAGGCTCAGAAAGATGCAGACAACTGCCTGTAATCCTCAAGTTAATAAGTCGAAGGACAGAGCCTAGAACCTAGGTTTGCTCACTTTTATTCCAATGCTCCATCACAGAATTACACATTTAAAATGCTTCCTATGCAGACACTATTCAAAGCACTATCACTGCTTTTACATAAGCAGTAAGCCTCAAACATGGAAGATTTTAAGAGGATTTATATTGAAATAATGTAAAACATAGATTCAAACAGGTAGAGAGTGAAGATGGGAAGGATATTTGACCACATTCTCAGCTCAGTGTTTTTCAATCCTGGCTGCACACTAGACTTGTCCAGTGAACTTTTTAGAAGTTCTGTACCCCATTCCCATAAATTTTGATTTAATCAGTGAAACAGGCATTGGTTTTTTTTATCTTCCCACATGAATCTAATGTAATGCAACTGTGGAGAACCACTGCCATAAGTCAAAGATTAGTATAAACAGTACATGAGCCAGGAGTGGTACATGAGATGAATATGTAGTATCAAACATAAATTTTTTATTTTTATTTATTTATTTATTTTGAGATGGAGTCTAGCTTTGTCACCCAGGCTGGAGTGCAGTGGCATGTTCTCAGCTCACTGCAAACACCACCTCCTGGGTTCAAGTGATCCTCCTGCCTCAGCCTCCCAAGTAGCTGGGATTACAGGCATCCACCACCACACCCGGCTAATTTTTGTATTTTTGGTAGAGACAGGGTTTCGCCACATTGGCCAGGCTGGTCTCCAATTCCTGGCCTTGAACTCCTGGCCTCAAGTGATCTGCCCACCTCAGCTTCCCAAAGTGCTGGGATTAACAGGCATGAGCCACTGCATCCGACCTAGACATAATTTTTTAATGTTATACAGTTGTGTTCATTTTACTGAATATTCGGAGAAAGTTAGCTGTCATATAAAAACTACGATTTTAAAGTTTTTACAGACTAAAGTTTAAAAAGTAATTTGATTGGAAGAAAACTATAAATAAAAACTGGTTCAGGTGGTACACAGACATGAAGAAATTAAGAAAGTGGTTCAAGAATGACTAAAGTCTACAGATCGGATGATGATGATGATGATGATGAAGAGGATTATCTTGAGAGGAAATAAACAGGAAGTAGCAGACACAGAAAGAAAAGCTGGCAGGACCTGAGTGAGACTAACCTGAGGCAGGGGAGGGAAAGAAAGAGTTAATACAAGTCACCACAGCAAGGCGTGAGATCATGAAGTCAAGTTCAGTATTTTGCTCCAAGTACTATAAATACCAGGCAGGTTCTCAGTCAGCATTCCACGATCGGCAAAAATAGAAAAGTTAAAGATTAGGGAGGTTACTGAGGGAAGACCAACATCTAAATCATCTGCTCAGGCTTGTTCCCTAAGGAAAGATCTACAAGTCTCTTAGGATGGGTACCGCCTACCTTGGCTGTCTGCCAAAGAATGACCCTCTGGTAAGGGAGACTCTCCTTGCTTAGCTGAAGCTTCTGACACCAGATGAGCATAGCTGTCAGGCCATTCTCAAGCACATGCTTCAAGATTCATTCTTCAGATTTCAGCTCCTGCTATGGCATGATGCTCCTTTGAGCCGGTTTGCCTCTTAACACAGAGTAACGATGATGAGCTCGAACCCAGAATAACGTAACACTCCTAAAGGCCAAGTGTTGTAAACTGGACCTGCTCAGAAACAGAATGCTGACTATAAAAACTTAGTCATCTTCAAATATATATGCCATTGTGCAGGAAAACTTAGATGGTATATCTACAGATACAGAAATAAATAATGGTAAATTGCATTTTGAGAAAATTATTTCCTTTCTAATTCTCTTTCAAATCTTCTGATTTTGAATCTCAAATCTCAGCTGGAGGTGGTGGTGCATGCCTGTAGTCCTAGATACTTGGGAGGCTGAGGCAAAATAATCACTTGAGCACAGGAATTTGAGTCTGTAGTGACCTATGATTGTATCGCTGCACTCCAGCCTGGGTGATGGAGTAAGACCCTGTCTCTAAAAAACAGAAGTAAATGAGGCCGGGTGCAGTGGCTCACACCTGTAATCCCAGCACTTTGGGAGGCCAAGGCGGGTGGATCACTTGAGGTCAGGAGTTGGAGACCAGCCTGGCCAACAGGGTGAAACTACATTTCTACTAAAAATGCAAACATCAGCTGGGTGTGGTAGCATGTGCCTGTAATCCCAACTATTCAGGAAGCTGAGGCAGGAGAATTGCTTGAACCCAGAAGGTGGAGGCTGCAGTGAGCTGAGATACGCCACTACACCCTAGTCTGCGTGACAGAGCAAGAGACTCTGTCTTAAAAAAAAAAAAGGTAAGTAAATGAAAGTTAATGATACTGTAATAACATGTGAATATGGCAAAACTCATGAACGTGGTTTCCAAGTGACTTACATTTGAAGACTTCTGCCTCCAATACCATTTCTGAGTGTCCTTGCTCAATGGTATTATGAAAGTGTTCCTCTCCAGTGTCAGTGTACTTATGAAACCTCGTTGACAGAACCAGACGTCGCTTTTTCTTGTTTCGTGGAAACTGAGGAAATAGCATGGGTGAGCTAATGCAAGCAGACTATCTCCTGGCCTGTTTCTGATGCAATGAAATTCTAATAGTTAACAAACACTACAACATTTTAAGACTTTGCTCTGACTGACCAAATACGAGTTTTGGTCTAGATATCTTTCTTGCTTAGACTCTTTCCTAAATCACATGGTGGTATCAGCTTAAAAAATAAATCCAGGCCAGGCGCAGTGGCTCATGATTGTAATCCCAGCACTTTGAGAGGCCGAGGCGGGTGGATCACCTGACGTCAGGAGTTTGAGACCAGCCTGGCCAACATGGTAAAGCCCCATCTCTACTAAAAATATGAAAGTTAGCTGGGCATGACGGCAGGGGCCTGTAATCCCAGCTACTCGGGAGGCTGAGGCAGAAGAATTGCCTGAATCCAGGAGGCAGAGGTTTCAGTGAGCCAAGATCGCACCACTGCACTCCAGCCTGGGCGACAAGCAGAACTCCATCTCAAAATAAATAAATAAATAAAAATGAAAAATACATAAATCCAAATGCCATGACAAATAAGCATGCAGGATGATGGCATGGAAGGGTCTGGGTGCTAGAGAAAGCGGGAGTTTGGTCATGGGTAAGTTAACCTCATAAAACCATAACATCCTCAAGAAATTGTAGGAGAATTAGAGAAAAAACGTACCTCATTTTTTCTATCTAATTGAAATTATACTGGCGTATAATAGGCACTTCATAAATGTCAGCTTTCCCTTTCTTGAAAAACCCACACAGCTGCACATCTAAGGAAACAGTGGCTCACCTGTATCTTGACAAAGACAGTCTTTCCATAGATTATTTAGTACAAGTATTTCCTCTACTCCTCCAGATCCTTGAGTACTATATTCTCTGTGGTGAAATAACATGGATTGAGTGCAGTTTGTATTGAAGAAAACCTGAGCAAAAAAACAGTGAACAACTGTGGTAGCTATGTCTTACCTGCCAGAAAGTAGTACCTTTCCCTTGATTTCCATCACTCTGCTTCCCATCAATACCAGGACTATCTAATAACCAAAGCTTTCCAAGGACCCTTCCAAGGGGATCTTGTTAAAATGCAGATTGTCATCTAATATATCTGGGAGGGCAACCAAAATTCTGTATTTAACAAGCTCTCGGGAGATGTGGAAGCTGCTAGTTGGCATAGGGACCACATTTTGAGTAATAAAACCCTCAATACCACCAATGCCTTCCAGATCCAGGAAAGAGAACAAGGCGACGAAGGGCAGAGACTTTGTCAGAAATTCCTTTCTCTTTCTAAGAGTCTGGGCATCATTTCAGCTTTATTGTTGTTGTTGTGATATGGTTTCACTCTCTCATGTAGGCTGAAGTGAAGTGGCATGATCATGGCTCACTGCAGACTCAACCTACTGGGTCAACAGATCCTCCTGCCTCAGCCTCCTGAGTAGATGGGACTACAAGCACACGCCATCATGCCTGGCTATGTTTTTCAATTATTTTTCGTAGAGGCAGGGCTCACTATATTGCTCAGGGTGGTCTAGAACTCCTGGGTTCAAGCAATCCTCTCACCTCAGCCTCCCAAAGTGCTGGGACTACATACACCTGGCTTCATTACAGCTTTATTTCCAGATGCTTATAATATGGAAATGAAAAGTCTAAGAGAATCCCATTTAACTGAGAGCCATCACAGCAGGCCACATGGTGCTGGTTATAAAGGACAGATTACTCTTTTTTTTTTTTTTTTTTTTTTTTGCTTTACATGGTTTTATCAGCAACCCATCTCATACCAGTTTCCCCACCGAGGCTTCAAAATGACACCTCTGCCTCACTTATTCCACAGGGTGTGGACCTATGTTGGCAGAACAAGAACCCATGTAGCTAGAGGCAGGTGATTTGCATTACGAACCCACAGGCAATTAGAAGAACCAGCAAGCCCTTACTGAACACCTACCAAACAAGAATAACTCACAGAGAAACACACTTCACACATTAGTCTCTCATTCAACAAATAGTTATATGGCACTAATTGGGTGCCCAGCACTGTTCTAGGCTCCATGGACTGAACCCAAAAACTTGTTCACCATTGTAGCCTTTACACCCCGGGTATACTTAATTTTCTTTTAATCAAATTGAATGAAACTTGATCACAGCAAGTCCGTGAGTTAGGCAGTTCAAGTGTGATCTCATTGTGTCCGGAATTGGTGGGTTCTTGGTCTCATTGACCTCAAGAATGAAGCCGCGGACCCTCGCAGTGAGTTTTACAGTTCTTAAAAATGCTGTGTCCGGACTTTGTTCCTTCAGACGTTCAGATGTGTCTGGAGTTTCTTCCTTCTGGTGGGTTCATGGTCTCGCTGTCAGTAGTGAAACTGCAGACCCTCGTGGTGAGTGTTACAGCTTTTAAACGCAGCACGTCTGGAGACATTCGTTCTTCCCAGTGGGTTCGTGGTCTGGCTGGCTTCAGGAGTGAAGCTGCAGATCTTCGCGGTGAGTGTTACAGCTCATAAAGGTAGCCTGGACCCAAAGAGTGAGCAGCAGCAAGGTTTATTGCAAAGAGCAAAGAAACTAAGCTTCCACAGTGTGGAAGGTGACCCAAGCGGTTGCCACTGGCTGGCTTGGGCAGTATGCTTTTAGTCCCTCATCTGGCCCCATCCACATCCTGCTGATTGGTCCATTTTACAGAGAGCTGATTGGTCTATTTTACAGAGAGCTGATTGGTCCATTTTGACAGAGTGCTGATTGGTGCATTTACAATTCTTGGGCTAGACACAGAGTCACAGAGTGCTAGTTAGCTAGATACAGAATTAGCTAGATACAGAGTACCAATTGGTGTATTTACAAACCTTGAGCTAGACACAGAGTGCTGATTGGTGTATTTACAAACCCTGAGCTAGACACAGAGTATTGATTGGTGCATTTACAATCCTTGAGCTAGACACAGAGTCACAGAGTGCTAGTCCTCCAAGTCTCCACTAGGTTAGCTAGATACAGAGTACCACCTGGTGTATTCACAAATCCTGAGCTAGACACAGAGTGCTGATTGGTGCACATACAATCCTCTGGCTAGATATAAAAGTTCTCCAAGTCCCCACCCAGTTCAGGAGCCCAGCTGGCTTCACCCAGTGGATCCTGCACTAGGGATGCAGGCGGAGCTGCCCACCAGTCCTGAGGCGCACCTGCACTCCTCAGCTCTTGGGCTGTCTATGGCACCAGGCTCCATGGAGCTGGGGCGGGGGGCCGTTAGGGAGGCTCAGCCACGCGGGAGCCCACCACAGGTGGGGAGCTCAGACATGGTGGGCTGCAGGTCCCAAACCCTGCCCCGCTGGGAAGCAGCTAAGGCCCGGCGAGAATTTGAGTGTGGAGCTGGCGGCTGGCACTGCTGGGGGACCCACTGCTGTGGGCCGCTCTGTGTGCAGGGCCCCCCCGTGCCCGTGCCCGCGGGAACTCACACCGGCCGGTGAGCGCAGCCCCGGTTCCCGCCTGCACCTCTCCCTCCACACCTCCCCGCAAGCAGAGGGAGGAGGCTCCTGCCTCAGCCAGCCCAGAGAGGGGCTCCCACGGTGCCGTGACAGGCTGAAGGGGCTCCTCAAGCGCCGCCAGAGTGGATGCCGAGGCTGAGGAGGTGCCGAGAGTGAGGGCTGCTAGCACATTGTCACCTCTCATCATCATCCACTGTGCGACATCATCTTACACCATTTTCAGAGTCTGTGAAGTAAGCATTACCTGTAGTTAATAAATCACTCACACACACACATAGCTTGGGGTCAGTAAGTCAACTTCTCCCAGGTAACACAATTAGCTAACCCTGGAAATCGAACAAAAGTCTATCTGATTGCAAGGTTCATGCCCATAACCTCTAGTCTGTGCTCCCTCCCCAAAGAAAAGTAATTCCCTGCCTGCCCTCAAGAAGTTTACCATCTCGTAAAAAAGACAGGACAACCCACAGCCAGGAGGCACTAAAACAAACATGGTAGGCCAGGCGCAGTGGCTCACACCTGTAATCCCAGCACTTTGGGAGGCCAAGATGGGCAGATCACTAGGGGTCACGAGTTCGAGACCAGCCTGGCCAACATGGTGAAACCCTGTCTCTACTAAAAATATAAAAATTAGCCAGGCGTGGTGGCAGGTGCCTGTAATCCTAGCAACCTGGGAGACTGAGGCACGAGAATCACTTGAACCTGGGAAGCAGAGATTGCAGTGAGCCGAGATCGCACCACTGCACTCCAGCCTGGGCAACAAAGCGAGACTCCATCTCAAAAAACAAACCAAACCAAAACAAAACAAACACTGGTAAATGACTAAAGCCTGAAAGTGAGTGGTTCCAAGACACAATGCTCTAGAACACAGCAGAGTGAGAAACTCAGTGTCCTTTTCAAAATACTTTCAACTTAGAAATGCTTATTAATATCTCCCCTCCTACTCATGTGCTAAGCACCCCTGAGATAGGCCAACTCAGTCGGTCCACCCTGGGTGCTGACTAAAGTCTTCTTGAATGTATTTGTTTCAATTATCTACTGTTTTATGTTAGACTACCCAAAACTTAGTGGCTTAGAACAACTAACCACCATTTCATCTCTCTGACAACTCTGTGCATTCAGAGTGTGAACAGAGAATGCAGTATCTTCTGTCTTAGCTCCCTGAGCTATCTGCTGGGGTGAACCATCTGGGGTCCCAGTTAGAATGGCTCAGACAGCTGGGTGCTGGCTCAAATTGCTTAGCTGGAATCACAGTATCATCACTTCTACCACACTCTTAAAGTGGTGCACGAGCCCTGCCTACCTTCAATAGGAGGGGACTCTCTAAGCACATGAAGTGGGTTTCATTGGTGCTATCTAGCCAACAGCCGACTCTAACTTACACACATGAATGAATGAACAAACTTCAATCACTGGCTCCATTCCTCTTTCCTCTGTCCTCCACAAAGACGAGTCATTTGCACAGAGAGGAAATTAACTCATCGTTTCCCTTAACCACGGGAAAGAAACAAAGGTTAAGTGGCCAGGTGCTAAACTTGAGGGGCATGGAGTTCTTAGAAAGTTCCTCCATCCACATATAAGTTTCTTGGGGACAAGAACATTGTCTGTTCCCCACTGACCCTCAACTCTCACCCATACTGCAGGCCCTAGACAAACCCGGAAGGAACTGTGATCCTCTGATGAGTCACTCAGCCTTGGCTTCTCCCTGGTGAAGACAGACAACAAGAAACACATTTCCATAAAGGTGCTGAGATAAGCAAAAACATAAATAACAAATGCAGTATGGTCTAGAGATGGACTTGTTACACAATGGTGCTGTCCAGAGGGGTTCAGCAATAGCCAATAATTACAATGAGTCATTAGTAGGTGAGTGGCTCACACCGTCCCAACGCAGGAGAGCCAAGAAATAATAAGACAGGTCAATTCAATCCCACTGAAAGCTCAAGTTAATAAGAAATTTAAATATTTTTCAGAGTAGAGGTGATACAGACAAGAGGACACATTCTTTTCTTCCATTTCCCCATAAGGATGTATGGCTCCCTTAAAGGTTTTTTTTTTTTTTTTTTTTGAGAAAAAGGTCAGATCCTAAATGTATCACTAGGCCCCAAATGGTAAATTTAAATCCTATTCAAACTATTGTCAGGGAAGGAGAGGAAATGACAGACCAGCAAGCACATTCCTGATGCAGCAAATTTAACAACCTCCCATAATCTCTTCCAGCTGAGCATGCACTGCTCCACCGGGCCCTTCTATTCCTTTTTGTAATTATTCAGGTGTATTCATTTCTATCCTCCTCAACAGCTACCTAAGTCTGTTCTCTGGGAATCCTGGGAATACTTTCAGACAAAAAATTGTGCAGCAATTAAAAAGGATCCTAGCTGGGTGTGGTAGCATGCACCTGTAGTCCGAGCTACTCAGGAGGCTGAGGCAGGAGATCTCTTGAGCCCAGGAGTTTGAGGTTGTAGTGAGCTATGATCCTGTCACTGTACTCTAGGCTGGGTGACAGAGCAAGACCCTTTCTTTAAAAACAAAACAAAAGCGGGATCTTTTTCAGCTTTCTAAAAAATAGCCAGAGTTCTAAGAATTTGGGTCCCAGAACCTACAAATGTAAATCGGAATCTAGGACCCACCGTTCATCAGTTAGGTAACACTATTGAACTTCGCAACTGGGCAACTATTGAACTTCTCTGAGCCTCAGTTTCCTCATCTAGAATATGGAAATAATTATAGCACCCACTCCTAGAATGGTAAGGAGGATAAAAAAAATGATACCATGTATGTCGAGTTCTTCACCCGCCACACAGAACACAATAAGCTCTCAATAATTTCCAGCTATTATAACTTGTCTTTTTATACTGCACCTAACCCCAAATTAACAGTGCAACACTTCATTTTTTTTTTTAAGTCTCATAATTCCACCTCATTCAGTCCTAACTAAATTTAAAATACACACCAAAAACTAAAAAAGAGATACAGGCACAGCTGCCAAATGGCAAGTAAAAAGCCGTAATTTTCCATCATTGGAATATATTTAGTGATAACTATAAATGAAAAACTAAGGGGGGAAAAAAAGCGAGCCCCCACTTAAAGTTACCCTTCCAGTCTGACAGTCTGAAAACCAAAAATGAAGTCAGACTTCCGCTCGCTTCACTCCTCTCCAGTCCCGTCTGTCAAAGTTGGGTGGAGAACTCCCACATTTCCTGTTCTGAGCCCGGAGCTCTCTGCCAGGTAAAGCAATAGACACTCCAGCTTGTGCTGGGACAGCTGGGACCATCGGAGGGCCGGGCACTCAGGAAGCTTCATATCATTCTTTCTAGGTTAGTTCTGATGATATCAGCACCCAGAACTGAGGGCCCCGGGCGGCCAAGGTAAAAGATTTAAGTCATCAAATGACTGGCATACTTGCATCTTAACAAGCAACCCTTGTGGTTGTCATACACGAATGACGTCATCTGCAACACGCACCTTGTCAGGTATTCTATTCCCAATTTTCTCACAGCTGAAAAGGAATCAGACTGCTGATTTTCTCAATTTGCTTAGCAGAGGCAGAAATTTAATTGGTATATATATGGTTCTCTAGATTCTCTTCTGCAGATTATGTTGCCTCCAGCACGTTACATTCCCCAAGGAATGTTTTTTGTTGTGGGGAGTACTTAAAAATGCATCTGTGTACACACCCTACCTCAATGGAAGTGGTCTGGCAGCACCTCCTCACATACACTGACCATCGGCACTGGGCAAGACCTTATGTAAGACCCAAACCACTAAAACTTCCACCAACTTATCCACAGACCAAAATTCAGATTTCCCAAGATTTATAAAATGACTGCAATGTCATGCTAGAAAGAAAAGAATATCAGCCTCACAGAACTCAATAAAAATAAGAAATTATATACATGATGAAATTTCATGGAGTTTGGTACTAAGTCATCCTACCCACCATATAAAAGTCTCTTGTTCAACTATTTGCTTTTGTGTTTCCTGTCTTTTCCCTCCATACACACCTCCGACCCCCCAGACACCAGGAACCTAAGACCCATAAGAGCAAGGGCTGTTTGCCAACTCTAGTCTCACAAGACTAGGCAAAATAGTAGTTGTGGGCCAGGCGTGGTGGCTCCTGCCTGTAATCCCAGCAGTTTGAGAGGCCAAGGTGGGTACATCACTTGAGGTCAGGACTTCGAGACCAGCCTGACCAACATGGCGACACCCAAGCTACTCAGGAGGATGAGGCTGGAGAATTGCTTGAACCCAGGAGGCAGAGGTTGCAGTGAACCAAGATCACGCCATTGCACTCCAGCCTGGGTGACAGAGCAAGACTCTGTCTCAGAAAGAAAAAAAAAATAGTAGTTGTGGTGGATTCCATTATTTTTTTGACAAATATTCTCTCCCTCCTCCTCCCCCAACCTCCATGGGAAGACTATACTTCCCTGACTTGCTTTGGGTATGTGCTGAAATGACAGTGTGTCATGTCAGTCCCAGGACCAGGCTGCAGAATGAGACACATACAGCAGAGTTTCTCAGTCAACTTGCAGACCCGTAAGTGTGAGAATACTTAATGCTGAATGCCACACAGTTTGGGGTAGTTTGTTACATGGCATTTTCCTGCCAAGAGATGAGTGATACAGCAAGCTCGCAAACATTTGCTGAAGTAACAAATGAAAAGACTCAACTTGTTAGCACTTGCAAAAACCCATTAATTGTAACAATTGTGCAACAAATCAAGTATTAAGCCTAGCTTTTGCTCTAGAATATACTCCTTTAATAAAAACTACATATTTAGAGATTAAGATTTAAGAGACCAAGACTAATCTGTTAGGCCTTTCTCATTTGACTAGAGCCAAAAGATAATGATCACTTATCCCATTTGTAGATTATACTCTGAAACCATTTGAATGTGTTTTTTTTTTTTCTTTTACCCTTTCCTTTCCTAAAATGCTGGTGAAAGCTTCAAGCCCATAAGATACCAATTTTTACAGGGTACTATTCCTTTCATCTAATGCAAAAAGCCTTGAAGCTCATAAAAATGAGGCTATAAACTTTTAAGGCACATAGCTTGTAGGGTTAGTGTTGATGTATTTCCATTACTTGAAACATTTAATGGAAGTAGTTTTACAGTTGACAGTTATTTCATTTCTTAACAGAGAATAGAATCACATCTAAATGGGGATAAAATCCCATTATATTTTATAAGTACCTTTTCATTCTGACCCTTTATCACTCAAGGTAAGGGCTATAAAAGAATCCTTTTTTTCAAAAAAAAAAAAAATTTACTTTAAGTTCCAGGGTACATGTGCAGGATGTGCAGGTTTGTTAGGTAGGTAAACGTGTGCCATGGTTGCTTGCTGCACCTATCAACCTTCCCCTAGGTATTAAGCCCAGCATGCATTAGCTATTTTTCCTGATGCTCTCCTCCCTGCACCCCTGCACTCCCGCACTCCCCTGACAGGAACCAGTGTGTGTTGAAAAGAAGCCCTTTTCAATGAAATTACAATTTACGGGGATAAGCAGAGGACAGACAGAAATGAGAAAGATTCAGTAAAATCTAAGAGCGATTTTATTTAAATCTAAGAGAATCAATAAAAACTCAAGAGTGAGGGGGAAAAAATGGGAAAAGCACCTAACAGAGTCTTCAGGCCTTATGGCAAATATATGGTGAAATACTCCGTGAATAAAACAAGCCTATTTTAACATATACTTCCAGCCCACCTTGGGAAGTTTATTGTTTTCTCCATTTCAAATCACTCTCTACACATGGTATTAATGTTGGTTTATTCCTTTCTTTATTATCTGGTTGCTAAGTTCCCTTTTAAGCCACAATAGGATACATCAATGCTCCAAAATCGTTTTGCCATCAAGAACTAATTGCATCATGTTTTGCAAAAACAGGCCAGTTTGAGAAGTCTGTGTTCCCCAACTGTGCTTACGAACTAATAAGTAACCTATCTGCCCCCGAGATAGCCAGTGTAACCTTACTCCACCTGAGAGTAAAGAAACTTGACATTTTAGTTAAACTAGGTAACCATATCTTGAGAAAATGTACTCTTGTTAAGCAGGTCTTGGTCCGTTTGTTTGTTTTTTTTTTGAAATGGAGTCTCGCTCTGTCGCCCAGGCTGGAGTGCAGTGGCACGATCTTGGCTCACTGCAAGCTCTGCCTCCCGGGTCCACGCCATTCTCCTGCCTCAGCCTCCTGAGTAGCTGGGACTATAGGCACCCGCCACCTCGCCCAGCCCTGTTTTGTTTTGTTTTGTTTTGTTTTTTGTATTTTTAGTAGAGACGGGGTTTCACTGTGTTACTCAGGATGGTCTCGATCTCCTGACCTCATGATCCACCTGCCTCGGCCTCCCGAAGTGCTGGGATTACAGGCCTGAGCCACTGCGCCCGGCCCTTGTTCCCTTTTAATGATAAAATAGCTTGAAATTCCTTCCCCAGATGCCTTTTAAGGCCTCCAAATGGGCTCAAGAAACCAGGCTGGGTTTCTTGTTTTAATCCCTATTTCTCCATCTCTATCTTCCTATCCCAATTAAATTTTCTTATTGAAATAAATGCAGGGTTTTTTTAAAAAAAATTTTTAAACCTAATATGACTAAGGCAAAAATAATCCCAACACACATACTGTGATGCTTCTACCTTGATTACTTACCAAGGGTAAACAATGGCACAGGATGGGCCTTGTGGGGAAATAAAAGCTAAAACCGTCCAAAGGCACCAGACATGATGAAAGGTATTCCACACTGGAGTATTTCAATCTGGAAGCAGGTGGGCCGAGAGCTCTGCTCAGCCCCCATGGTGGGGCAGGACTCAGCACAAGGGGCTTGGCCCAACATGGGCGCTTAATGGGTGTTTATTTCCTGCCCATGACAGGGCAACATCCTGCATCATGGGCTAAACCTTTCATATCAGGCTTTTACAGAAGGGCAGCAATTACTATCCTCTCAGCCCACCAATTTTAATGAAAACCCACGGCAGGCCAGGCCCTGTCTAAAGTGCTTCACGGCCATTATTTCATTTAGTCATCCCAATGGCCCAGTGAACAATTAGGAAATTGAGGCTCCAAGAGTTGCAGTCGGCATGTATTAGATATTATGAAGATGTCTTGTTCTGGTGCTGGAGATGGATAGCAAACTGGAAAAGATGAAATTATTCTCTTCAAGGGACCTGCTATCAAATAGGGGAGACAGAAAGGTCTTTAGAAAATAACAGAATGTAGTTAGAAGAAACAAATTCAGGGTGCCCAGAGAAGGCCCCTAAGTATTTGGGGTGGAGGATCTCAAGGCCATGGTATTTGAGCTCAGTCTTGAAAAATAAGTAGGAATTGGTTTGATTAGGATGGAAGAGGTGAAGGGGGATGAAGACCTTCCAGGAGTAAAGAACTCACCTCCATGAGGTTTTTGAAAAGAAAATTTTGAAATAAACTTTGAATATTCAAAAAAGATACATAATATCTAAAAATTATTATGATTATGCTAGATCCAAACCACTAAAACCTCCACCAACTTATCCACAGACCAAAGTTCAGATTTGCCAAGATTTATAAAACGATTACAATGTCATGCTAGAAAGAAAAGAATATCAGCCTCACAGGACTCAATAAAAATCTAAAACGTAAACACCTGACGGACAAGATCCCTCTGAATCCTCACAACAACTGGAGGAGGCAGGTCCTATAATTATCCCTGTTTTATACAGGGGGAAACTGAAGCTCAGAGAGGTTATATAACATGGCTTGAAATCACATGACAATTAAACAGACCCCAAGCCTATATAATGCAGAAACTTACATGTCCGTGGCCTTAACAGTTGCTCCTACCTGCCCTTCCAATTTTGCTTCCTGTCCAGTTCATAACAATGTGTCAACCTAACAAAAAACAAGTAGTCTGAAGAACAATGGAAAATTCTGGGCATCTGTGCCAATTTTAATTAAATAATTGCTTGTCCACAGGCCAAACTGTTAAAGCCTTTAGAAAAACAAGGAAGCTGAAAGCTCTCACGTATATAAAATAAAAGCGACCCTATATGATCACTAGCAAGGTCCAAACCTTCCCCTTGCCTCAGTACTTCTTCCCAAAGCAAGCTCAGCTTTGATCAACCACTTCCTGCCTCAAGTCTTACAAGCCCCAGTGTGCTCAGACCTTCTGAAGCCACTTCACAAGCTTCCTGCCTCAATTTCTAGATTGAGTCTCACAAACAAAAACAAATGCCCAGCACAAAAACCTCTTGCCAATAAAAGGGCTTGCATTAGTTCTCCTCAGATAAAGGAGTAACTTCAATATTTAACTTAGAAATAAGGCATTTTAAATTCACATTTTCAGAAACACTGGGCAAATTTGCAGAAAAGAAAAAAATACGTCTGGATGGGGAGGGGAGATCTCACTACATTAAATGTTTCTATAATAAATAATTCCCTGAGGTACCAATTTTAATCACTTGACATTCTGTTTCCTTTTAGTGAAAATATACAGAAGACAATACTACCATCTCCAATTTCATTTGTAAGGATCTAGCTCTTAGGTAGGAATTAGGGACATCTGGTGGGGCGGAGGGTGGTGGTGAAGATCTCTGTCTTTTCTGAAATGACTCGATGCTGCTTAAAACTCACCTGTCCCACATAGACTATTTCTCTTTTCTTTTTTTGTTTTTTGGAGACAGACTCTCACTCTGTTCCCAGGCTGGAGTGCAGTGGCGTGATCTCGACTCACTGCAGCCTCCACCTCCCAGGTGGAGCAATTCTCCTGCCTCAGCCTCCTGAGTAGCTGGGATCACAGGCACCTGCCACCGCACCCGGCTAATGTTTTGTATTTTTGGTAGAGACAGGGTTTCTCCATGTTGGTCAGGCTGGTCTCGAGCTCCGGACCTCAGGTGATCTGCCCACCTCAGCCTCCCAAAGTGCTGGGATTACAGGCATGAGCCACTCACTGTGCCTGGCCTATTTTTCAAAAATAGTGCTTCTGATTCACTGTACTTCAAAGACGGCCTTCCTGGTATTTTCAGGTACAACAAGCATAGGAAGGGCCATTTGTCCAGACATGTAAATTATACCTAATGATTGACACTAACCAGAGAATGATTGATAGTACAGAGCTGGAATTAACAACAACCACTACAATACACACACCGATACACAGCCCCAGGCAATAATAGGTCTATATTCGTATATTTAGGCAAAACTTCCCTTTGAACTGCTTTGATCCATCTGCCCCGAACATAGGAAAGAAGAAGACATAACTTACCTGTAAAACTGTGAAGATGAACAGGGCAGTTGGTGCAAAACTACAAAGCCCTTTCCCCTTGAAGAGCAGAGTCACAGGGGCAGCCATAAACCCTAACACAAACTCCTCCCTCCTTCCCTCTCCTTCTCATCAGCCATTTGCCACCACTTTCCCTTGTGGAGACAAGGACACACCACAGCAACTGCAATTCAGCCACAGAGTAACGGAGAGTGAAGATTTGGCTTGTTGATTCAAGGTTAAAGAGGAGAGGCAGGCCATGCACGGTGGCTTATGCCTGTAATCCCAACACTTTGGGAAGCCGAGGTGGGTGGATCATGAGGTCAGGAGTTCGAGACCAGCCTGGCCCAACATGGTAAAACCTCGTCTCACTCTGTTGTCCAGACTGAAATGCAATGGTGCGATCTCAGCTCACTGCAACCTCCACCTCCCAGGTTCAAGCGATTCTCCAGCCTCAGCCTCCTGAGTAGCTGGGGTTACAGGCACATGCCACCACGCCCAGCTAATTTTTGTGTTTTCAGTAGAGACAGGGTTTCACCATGTTGGCCAGGCTGCTGTCGAACTCCTGACCTCAAGTGATCCACTTACCTCAGCCTCCCAAAGTGCTGGGATTACAGGTGTGAGCCACTGCACCCGGCCAGCTTCACCTGTTTTTAAGGGTAACTTGGTAACTGTGTAGAGCAAATTCTCGCTTTTGTTTGTTTGGTTTATGGTTAGTAAAGTAAAGTAGTGAGAGGAGAAAAAGAACAAAGAAATGTGTAACCAGTTGTGATCAACCAGTTATAAACATCACTGCACTCAGACAAGCTGTTTATTTATTTATAATAGTAGTAACGTGGGGTGGGGGGACATCACAATAATCTACTCCCACCCCCTTTGTAAACTAACAATGCTACTTCCTTTATACCTGTGAGACTATCTAAAACAATTCAGAAGCTGATGCTCCTGTTCGCCAAAACAGATGTGGGGAAAAAAAATCCTGCTCAGATTTCATTAGAAGGTAAGGACTTTCCTCATTCCCTCTCTCTGGTTACTAATGCTCCAAAATAAGCCACCTCAACTTTGTGGCCTAAAACAACCCTTTCATTATGCTCACGGTTCTGTGGTTCAGGAAGTCAGATAGAAATGGGAACAGTCTGACTCCACAGTGTCTGGGGCTTCAGTTGGCGGTGACTTGATGGCTAAAGCCTGGAGTATCTGGAGGCATCTTCACTAACATGTCTAGAGGTTGACATTGGCTGTCGGCCGAAACACCTACATGTGGCCTCTCTGCGTGGTCTCTCTGTGTGAGCTTAGTTTGGGCTTCCTCACAGCATGGTGGCTGGGATCCAGGAACAAGCATCCCAAGATAGCAAGGCAGAAGCACATGGCATTTTTACGGTCTTGCCTCAAGAGTCACATGGTGTGACTTTCTGTCATACTCTGTCAGTCCAGATAATCACAAAAGTCTGTCCAGGTTTAAAAGGATGGTATATAGACATCACCTTCCCCACCCCCATGGAAGGACAGTCAAGTTCACATTGTATCTGGCATGGGAGCTATTTTTGCCACCATCTTTGGGAAAAAAAATGCAATCTGCCATTGCAGACAAATCACTGACAGATGAAATCCCGTGAATAAGGTAAGTCCAAAAATTCTGAGTCTCAGGCATCTTTGCCTATTGCAGATTTAAAGCAAACACTTTGACAGTCACAAGATCACAGGAGAGAGCTAGAAGAATGGGAATTTAGCCACAGAAGCCCACCAAGGTGCCTTTGAAGCCATGATTACAAACACTACTCCTGGCAACAATTAGAAGGGTCCTCAACATATATTATTGTATATACCTTTGCTGTTTTATTGCAGCTTGGTTCCTTCTATATCCCACTGACATCTGATTTAAATGTATAAGAGTATTAAAACATCTGCTGAATTATAACTCCAAAGTTCAGATGAAATCAAGACAAAATCTATGAAACTATGAATGTGCCATGTTAAATCGCTTTTTTATTTTTAATGGAACACAGAAGGCAGCCGTTTTTAAAGCAGTCCCATATGCAAAGCTGTGGGTTAGGTTTAACTCAGAGCCAATGTGACCTATAGAGCTCTGAATGTGTTGCAACAAGGGAGACCACAGCCTTCAACAATGCTGCATCTGCCAGCAGGTTGCTTTTGGGGCAAGCAGGAGACGGAGAGGCAGAGAAGATCATCTGCAATGAGTGGTCCATACCTTGATTTTCTTTTGTCCCAACCTAAAAATGATACTGCAGGCTCTTCTTCTGTTTTAAGGACAGAATAGGCCCACCTTTCAGACTTCTGGTTACATCACTAAGCAGGAACACCTTCCCCATCAGGATAATATCCTCATTTTATAAGTAACAGCCTCATCCTCAGCTGTTCAAAAATCAATATTCACAGCCTCTTCGCCTCTCCTCATCCACTAAGAAAATCTTTAGCACTTCCCACTCAGCACTAACCCCATTCCTAAATCTCCCACGCCTTCCCCTTGTGTCTTACTATACATATTGAGGCCATCGGTGTGTGTGAGTGGAAGGGGGGAAATCAAAGGGAGAGAAGAAAATAGCTGAAGGACAAAGACAAGGAGAGAAGATGACACAAAGAGGAATGGCAGCGTCATGCCAGGGAGAGATCTGGTAGAGGACAAGAAACATACCACAAAAAGATCTTCCACGCATCTCCCATGAATCTACCAGGAATCTAGAGATGGAATGATGACAAATAAGCAGAGAGGGAAAGGGCACTTAGGAAGGGCTGCAAAAGGGAATCACCTGACTTCCCATAAGATTGCAATCACTTCTAGGGTTGGTTCCTGGACTGGATTTGTTTGAATGACACACTGGGCCAAGAGTCAGTCACTTTGAATCTCTGGATTTACTTGGTTATGTTGAGCTGATAAAAAATAACATTTAGAGAGATCGGTAATTTGTTAAGTGACAACTCAATTCTTCCCATCACTGAAATTTGTGACTACCACTACCAGACGCAGCCAGGTAAACAGGAATCTATCACATTCATTTAGCCCTTATCGTCTGTTTCTCATGAGGATTTAGCTGTTCACCAGGCAGGAACCAGCAACCAGGATGGAAGCATTTGTGTGGCTGGCTGCTATATGAATAATGTCATCAAATGAGAATTAACTCATGAGAGGCTGAAAAACTATTACTGCCAGTGATGGATAAGACAGAAAATGAAATCCCATTTTCTAAAGACAGAGAGTTGCCCAGGATTTTATTTGGAATGTTAAAGTCTTAAAAGCTTCTCATAAAGTCAAACAAGTAATTTTTCACTTGCGACACATATATACACACATATAGGTATATATGTATGTGTGTTTATGTGTAGCTATATATATGTGCATATGTGTATGTATATGTGTCTATACATATACATATGAGTAAGACAAACTACAATGATTTATTTTCAGCATATGTCAAACCCTAGGCAATGCTGAAGTAAAGCTTTTTCATTTGTTTAGACTCTGACCATCCTATGGTACCAGAACTTCAAGGAGGTTTCTAATGATGTCACATATAATACTGTTGTTTAAAGAAAGTATGACATAAAAACATCTGAACACACAGACACATACATAAAACGGGGGAATGGGATTATGAGTTTTAAAATTTTGTTTCACTTTGTTCTTGGTTTAACGGTCCTCTCTTTGAAGAACATGGTTTGGTTTTGTTTATTAGAGATGGAGTCTCATGCTGTCACCCAGGCTTGAAGGTAGTACCTCAATTATAGCTCACTGCAACCTCAAATTTCTAGGCTCAAGTGATCTTCCCACCTCAGTGCCCCAAGTAGCTAGAACTATAGGTGCATGCCACCATGCCCCGCTATTTATGTATGTATGTATGTATATGTATGTATGTATGTAGAAACAGAGTCCTACTTCGTTGCCTAGACTGTTCTCAAACTCCTGGCTTCAAGTAATTCTCCCACCTCGACCTCCCAAAGTGCTGAGATTACAGGCATGAGCCACCACACCTGGCCTGAAGATCATGTATGTCACGTAAAGTCTATTAAGCTCGACTACACTCAGGGTGCAGTGCAGACGCTGGGTCCCATGGCGCTCAAGAGGGAAGGAGTCCCTGGCCCTGCCTTGGGAGAACTTTATCAGTTCTATCTCATTGTCTCTTTTAAGCCCCACGTCACTACAGCGATCCTATCTTCCCAATGATACACGGTCTCTTTTCCTATATCATTAACAGGTAAGAATCAAGTTGCAAACAGAAGAATTGGGAAGCCAAAAAGCAGGAAAGCTGAGCAACACACTCAAAATCTAATCGGTGCCTGAGAAATCAGGAATTGACTCTAAATCCTTGGACACAGCATGTCACCAACACAGTCCAACTCTAGTGAGGAGAAGGAGGAGGAGGAGAGTGAGGAAGAGGAAACTCAAGAGCATAAATGTGCAGGATAAGGGAAATGGTGCAAGGCTGAAGAGAAATTCCTTAACTGCATCCTAAGCAGCTATTGTCAGTAGGTCTGCTGCTGGTGCTTCAGAGGAAACATTTCAGGACCATTTATCAAGGGAACTGGTAGTAGTAATATGGATGGGCTTGACTCAAACAAGAAAACATACTGCAGACAAAAAGGAACATAGCTCGTAAGTGAGATGAGCCCTAGTATAGTAATAACCATTTCAGTGTATTTGCTATACTTTCCTTAGGGCAGAAGAGAAGGAAAGATACTAAATTGGAGGAGGGGAGAATGTGTGCCCTACACATTAGTCCTCTGGATCCTCTGGAGCTTATCTGGCTCCACAGATTTTTTCTTTTTCTTTTTTGTTTTTGGACACAGAGTCTCACTCTGTCACCCTGGCTGGAGTGCAGCGGCCTGATCTCGGCTCACTGCAATCTCCGCCTCCCAGGTTCAAGTGATTCTCCTGCTTCAGCCTCCCAAGTAGCTGAGATTACAGGTATGTGCCACCATGCCCAGCTAATTTGTGTATTTTTAGTAGAGATGGGGTTCCACCATGTTGGCCAGGCTGGTCTTGAAACCCTGACTCTAGGTGATCAGCCTGCCTCAGCCTCCCAAAGTGCTGGGATTATAGGTGTGAGCCACCGTGCCCAGGCTGGCTCCACAGATTCTTACTATTTAGTATAGTTCACAGGATCAGCATCAGCATCACATGGGAGTTTGTTAGAGATGCCCAACCTGGGCCTACTGAATCAGGACCTGCATCCCCAGATAATTCACAAGCACAGTCAACCTGTGGATCCACAATGCTGGGCCCTACACCATCTGGTGAACCCAGAGATTTCAATCTTTTCCTCATCTCCTCCTCCATTTAGTCGCTAAAACATGAGTACCCACCACATGTAGGCACTATACCCGGCAGGCACAGTGATGCCCTGGACCCTCATGCAGCTCAGAGCTGGGCATTCTGGGGAACACACACAACCCATACAACCACAAATACACATAAAGATACAACTAAGTGGTGAGGGCTGCAAAAGAGAAACAAGTGGTCTTATGACAGCATAAAACAAGATAAGACTCTGTCAGGCCAGGCTCCCTGGAGAAAATGATGTTAGAATTGAGATCTGCAGGATGACTAGACATTAAGCAGGATGAGTATGGAGGGTAGGGAACAGTGTCTAGGCAAAGAGGAAAGGCATATGCGAAGACCCCATGGCACACCACATTACAGGAACTACAAGAGAACACCACATGTACAATGAAGCTGCCCAGGAAGGCAGGGGCCAGACTATGCAGGCTCTTGTAGCTCTGAATACTTTGATCCTAAGAACAGAGGGAACCCCTAAGAGGCTTTAAGCAAGGTATGCCAGGTTAGAGAAAAGAAGGTGTAGGCAGATCCCAGGAATTTTACTGAGGAAGCACGACTCAGACCCCAGCTAGCCCTATTTGTATAAAAGCTTATCTTCCCTTCCCTTCTAACCCAGGGCCGTATCAGGGGTAAGATGGCCTGCCTGCCACCAACCCCACAAGACAAACTGAGCCCCTTTCCTATCAAAGAAATAGTCAAGAAGTACCCCAATGCTAAAGCAAAAGAAAAACACACACACAGATGAATATGCCTGGTGGCTGCCCCAGGACATTGGAGGGAGTGATGTATAGTACTTCAGACTCTTAAAAGTAAGGAGCATCTGCCAGGCATGGTGGCTCACACCTGTAATCCCAGCTCTTTGGGAGGCTGAGGCAGGTGGATCACCTGAGGTCAAGAGTTCAAGAGAAAAGCCTGGCCGATATGGAGAAACCCCGTCTCTCCTAAAAATACAAAAATTGGCTGGGCATGGTGGCAGGCGCTTGTAATCCCAGCTACTCGGGAGGCTGAGGCAGGGGAATCACTTTAACCCCAGAGACGAAGGTTGCAGTAAGCCAAGATCGCGCCACTGCACTCCAGCCTGGGTGACAAGAGCAAAACTCCACCTCAAAATAAAAAAAGTAAGGAATATCTGAATTCAAGACCTGGTTCTACCACTGACTACCTGGACAAGGTAAACTTTCCAAGTCTCCACCTATTAAGAATGCCCAACAATGCCTACATAATAATGGTATTGAGAGAATTAAACAGTAGTGTCTACAAAGCCCTAAGCATGAAACTTAACACATAGTAAGTAGGTGTTCAATAAAAAATGTGTATCTTTACACAGCACTGTGGTTCTCAACCTGCCCTCATGAGCACATATACTCATTAAGCTAAAAGAATCATTGTTGGCCGGGTACAGTGGCTCACATCCATAATCCTAGCACTTTGGGAGGCCGAGGTATGTGAGGTAGGTGGATTACTTGAGGTCACGGGTTCCAGACCAGCATGGTTAACATGGTAAAACCCTGTCTCTACTAAAAATACAAAAATTAGACGGGTGTGCTGGTGTGTGCCTATAATCCCAGCTACTCAGCAGGCTGAGATAGGAGAATCACTTGAACCCGGGAGGGGGAAACTGCAGTGAGCTGAGATTGTCCCAGTGTACTCCAGCCTGGGTGACAAAGCAATAGTCCATCTCAAAAAAAAAAAAAAAAGAATCATTGTTTATTTTAAAAAATAGTAAGAATTGACATATAGAAAATGCTTAGCCGCAATTTTAAGCAATGCTAAGCATCACATGTATTAGTAAGTCATTACAATAACGCTATGAAATGGGTGCTGCTATTAACTTCATTTTACAACAAAAAGTTTACAGAAAGTAAGGAGCCTGCTCAGGTACTGAGTGTGAATCTATGCTCTGTGGTAGAACTCGCCTTGGCCATTCCTCAGGGCTCCCAACATGCATATCCCTGGGCAACAACTTGGGCAATTCACAAAGTACTTTCCCCCTTATTCTAGGTCTCCTGGAACCACGGAACTCTTAGCATGATATTCACTGATGCCCAACAAGCCTGCTTCACTCAAGTGAAAGGCTGAAGGAAAGAAGCTGCCTCCTGAAAGAATCTGATCCTCTGACCCGGGTGCAGGCCGGCAGATGATAAGAGGCTGAAAACAAGTACCCTTCTAGGTGTTCCTCACTTACACCATTATAATGAAAAGAAGCTTTCTCTGGCTAGGTGGGATTCTGATGTCAATAGCAGGACAGCTCTCTGAAAATCCCAAACACCTAAATTTTGATAAAATCTAACTTTCTTTTCAGAATTTCCAGTTTGTGGTATTTGGAGAAGTCCCATAACCCCTACATGAACTGAACTGTGTTTATTTTCAAATTGTCTGCACACCACTCACTACCAACTTGGTGTTTACAAAGCACCTTTGCCCTCAGGATTTCCAGGCAGTGATAAAAGCATAGAGCAAATATGTTATGGCTGGTCTCATCCTAGTGCCGTAGGGGGTACACAGAATGCCAGCCGGCTGTAAGCAAAGGGGCAGGACTTGAAAGCTTTCTCAGAGGAAGCCAAGTGTTACCTGTGGTATTTAAATGGAAAGAGGCCTGTTGAGTCAAGCGCCTTCCCAGGGAACTGGAGGGGCACCAATTTGCCCAAAGTCATCCCTCGCTGGGGAACATAATAGAGGGCTAGAGTTCAGACTTTCCTTCCAGCTGATGATTCATTTAGGACAAAAGAATTTACCTTTCCTTTCAACTCTCTGTGACAAAAGGTTGGAGATACCCGGAGGAAGCCAATTCAGCTAACTTCAAGGCTGTCCCCACATGGCAGCACACATAAATGCGCCAAAGGGAAAATGAAAGGGAACGGCCCAAGTATTCTTTTCTCAGCAACTAACATTGCAACAGTCCTAGAAAGACAAAAAGATAGGTTTGAGAACTAGTCAAACATAAGCTCAAATCCAAGCACACCCACTTCCCAGATGTGTGTTCTTGGTCATGTTACTGAAGAAAGTGGTGCTTATTAAGCCAATTACACACACACAAACATATACCTCTATGTCACATGCCCACATGCAGTGAACGCTATGCTGTACTATGCCAACCGCCTCCAGGATTCACCTCCAAGACTTGTGTTGGCTGCAGAGTCACCTTCCCTGAGGTCACATAGCCTTCCCAGAACAGCCGCCTCCCATCCTGGTTGACTTGAGGCCTCACCCTGTCATCCCAACACAGGACAATACTGAAGAACCATCTCCGTGTCAGAGCTTCCTGCAGGTCGGCTGGGCCTTGGTTGAGACAACCTCACAGCCTAACTTCTCCTGCAGCCCAATTCCTCCAACAGGAGTTGATCCCAAAAGCATTCCCTAACCAATGTCCTATACGGTAATCATCTCTGAGTTTGCTTTCCAGGAAGCCAGACAATATGCTGAACACACACACAAAAAAAAACTGGAATGAGGGATAGTGAAGTATGGCCAGGTAACAGTATTATTTGGATTGTCCTTTTTTCAAGGTCAAGTAAAATGCAAATCTGGGGGAAAAAATGAGTTAACTTTTTTAAAGGGCAATAGGATACCCAACAGATGTCCAATATTTCCTTTTTCCTTAGCTGTATCCCCCTACATCACACAACCTTGTCTATATCAGATTTGCTTTTGCTTTAGTTAGGATGGGCAACAAAATGGTATTTCAAAGTTTACATCCTTCAAATTCAAAAGAATGACAGCCACTGAAACATTCTATACTCAGTTAACCCAAAACACCAAACTTTCAAATGCATACAGGTTTTAATCTGTCAAACTTTTAAGTAAACTTTTCTTGGACAAGTTATCAAGTAACATCTTAGAAATTATTTTTTTAGCAGAGGGCAAACAAAAAGGAATTACACCATGATCCACTCAACTTGAATAATACAAACTATACTTTATGCAGTAAACATTCATTCCAAGTTTTTCCTATAAATACAAATATGAGAAGAGGTAGCATTAAAATTTCCATATCACCAGTCTTACCTTGAAACACACAAAAAAATATTAAGGCTCAGTGATAAGTAGCTAATTTCAGAAAAGCAGAGGTGGAAACGGATGAGTGATAAAAACAACCATTTGGGAGGTTGAGGCGAATAGATCACTTGAGACCAAGAGTTTGAGATGAGCCTGGCTAACGTGTACAGATGGTGGTACACATCTGTAATCCCAGCTACGTGGGAGGCTGAGGCAAGAGAATAGCTTGAACCTGGGAGGCAGAGGCTGCAGTAAGCCAAGATCGTGCCACTGCACTCCAGCCTGGGCAATAGGGCAAGACTCCATCTAAGAAAAAAAAAAAGAAAGAAAGAATAAATAAGGGGACAGACGTGAAATCATCTAGCACAGTGCCTGGCACATCAGAAGTGCCCCTGTAATGTCCGGTAAATCTGAATCACTGCTATTTTTTAACTGCAGCTCTTTCCCACCCATCCCCATTTCCTCTAGGGTTTTACTGGGAAGCAAAGAAAAGAGGAACCTAGCCAATTCTGAAGCCCACTCTAGGTCAATAGTTTGCATGTAGCTCATTTAATAATTTTAACTCCTATTGTGTCTAAATTTATGTTTGAGGAACCCAGGGGTGGGGAAGGTCACAGTTTTACATTTTTTAAAAAGGTGTGTTGCTTTCCCAAAGAAGCACTTCAATTCTGGCTGGGCATGGTGGCTTACGCCTGTAATCCCAGCAATTTGGGAGGCCAAGGCGGGTGGATCACCTGAAGTCGGGTGTTTGAGACCAGCCTGACCAACATGGAGAAACCCCATCTCTACTAAAAATACAAAATTAGCCAGGTGTGGTGGCACGTGCTTGTAATCCCAGCTACTCGGGAGGTTGAGGCAGGAGAATCACTTGAACCCGGGCGGCAGAAGTTGCAGTGAGCAAAGATTGCACCACTGCAAAAATCCCCACTAGGTATTTGAAAAAGGGTGTTAAGGCCAATGTTACCCACTTTTCCCAGACAATGAAAAAATCTTCAATGATTTGACTGAAGACTTATTTAAGTAGAATGAAGGAGATACTCATACACCTGATGAAAAGAAAAAAGGTAACTTCTCCCCTGATAATGACCATGCAATGGTGGCTCCACAGTGACCCACTACATCATGTATCAGGGCCATCTTCCTCAATTTCCCTCATAAAAATAATACCTGCTTGCTGTAAACTACACCAACGAGTCACCTGTGTCACAGCCCGTTTCCCATTTCTCTTGCCCTAATTCCAATCCTCAGAGGAAGGTAGGGTAACCACATAATTCACCATCCAAAGCAGTTCACCAAACACTGAAAGAGGGTACTATTAATAATTACACCAGAACAGGTGTAAACCGGATATTTCCCAAACAAACCCTTCTGAGAGGTAGCCACAGGTAACAGGTCCTTGTTATTCCAGACCTTTTTTTATTTTAAGGCACACACAAGCACACCCAACCAGGTCAGCTGTAGCTGTGATATAAGAATGGGATCATCCTATAGCTGCTGTCTCTTACTTTTTTCATTTAATATATCATCATCTGTTTACACGTCAGGACAGAGATCCACCTCACTTTTTTAACTGACTACAGAATAAGCCACTGTAGGGAGATACCATATAATTTTTCAACCACCCACAACACATATAAGCCAACTTTAAATTTTTGTCTTTACAAGCAATGCTATATAGAGAACACAGCCCCACATATATCTTTTATGAGTTTGAGTATTTCCAGAGAATAGGTTTCTAGTAGTAGAAAGTCTAGGTCAAAATGTTACCATTTTTAATAGGTTCTTCTCCATACTTTCCAAAGAGGCCTTATCAAATCATTTCAAAACCAAGAGTTAACACTTTTGAAATTCTGCCAGGGTGGTAAAGGACACATGCTATCTCATTCCATCATTTTCTTACATGTTCACTCAACTCAAGACACTCTGGGTCCATGGTACATTTGGAATTTTCCTGCTCCAGGCCTTTGCTCCCAGTGTTTCCTCCACTGAGAATAACATTCCACCCCATCTCTATAAATATCCTACAGACAAATACTACCTCCCCTTTAAGGCCAGTTCTAACTCTAACTGACAACAAACCATCTTTACGTGATCTTTTCCTTCTGGGAATGCCCACAGCACTGTTTAATCCTGTGCCACCACCATCCCCTCACCCTGCATCCTCTCCCAGACCAGACAGGGTGGCTCATGCCTGTAATCCCTGCACTTTGGGAGACTGAGGCAGAAGGATTGCTTGAGCCCAGGAGTTCAAGACCAGCCTAGTCAATATAGTGAGACCCTGTCTCTACAAATAAATAAATAAATAAATAAATAAAAATAGAAATGCAAAGACATAATACACACGTACTAATTGATAAATTAAGACAGCTATGGTAAATCAGAGTAAGCTTTGGATATATAAAAGACCTGGATATAAAGCCCTGGCTCTGCTGAGCCCAGAAAAGCACCTTATGTCCTGCAGGCGTCCATTTCCTCATTGATAACTGTGGACACAGCCAACCCCCTCCCAGCCTGGACCTGGTTTGTTTCCCAGTTTTGCCTACCATTAACAGCAGTGGAAAAAAAATCTTAACTCCTCTGTGCCTCAATTTCCTCCTCTCAAAAATGGGAATGATTATAACACATTTCATAGAGATGATTGAGAAGTAAATGAGTTGATAAAAAGCACTTCTAGCAAAGGATGGCATACAGTAAGGGCTACGTATATGCTAGATATTCTACAGCTATTGCCTTAAAATAACAATTAGATGAGATTTTTACAATATGCCAAAAAGTTTATAAGCAATAAATGTCTAGTGGCTTAATTTTTATCCCATTCACACTGGAATAATCAATAGAAAGAAAAATTGACCAAACCACACAACTACCCTGACATAAAGTTTATTGGAAAATGTCTATACGCATTTTCTTTCTATCTGTACATCAATCATTCTAGAACACTAAAGACTCTGGGATCATTTAATTGCTCTATCATCATTTGTAGCTTCCTACAGAGTGGTGACTAAATTGAGACTTCAAGAAATCGAAAGGAAATAACATGAGGACATAAAGACAGTATACTTAGAATGTGTTTCTATCAAATATGCTCCACATAATTTGGTCCAACAAATTCAGCTCTATAAAATCTCAAAGGAGGTAGCAGTGCCAGGAAAGAAGATAAAAACCCAAAGTGTTAAACAGAAGTGTTTTGAGTCAATTACGAAGTCTATTCAGCGCCTCCACAAGCCTAGAATCAAGTGATCAGATTCAAAGGAGGAAAACTGACAAACTTAATATGGTAATAACTATCAGTTATTCAGTGTTGCCTTTGCTCTGTGTTCCATGCCGAGGGTTGACTGCATCATTTCGTTGAATCCTTGTAGCAATCATATAAGATACGTGCTCTTATTACTGCTACTTCACAGAAGTAAAAACTTGTACCCAAGGCCACATAGCAAGGAAGCAGTAGGACCAGATTTGAACCCGGACTACATGAAATTCAAATCCTGTGCACGTAATTACTAAGCATATAGCCTCCAAGCCAGAAAGGTGGAAGGGTTGACTGGGTCAAAGCTGATGGTGGGACTAAAGAACAGCTGACAGGCCGGGCGCGGTGGCTCAAGCCTGTAATCCCAGCACTTTGGGAGGCCGAGACGGGCGGATCACGAGGACAGGAGATCGAGACCATCCTGGCTAACATGGTGAAACCCCGTCTCTACCAAAAAATACAAAAAATCTAGCCGGGCGAGGTGGCGGGCGCCTGTAGTCCCAGCTACTCCGGAGGCTGAGGCAGGAGAATGGCGGGAACCCGGGAGGCGGAGCTTGCAGTGAGCTGAGATCCGGCCACTGCACTCCCGCCCCGGCGGCAGAGCGAGACTCCGTCTCAAAAAAAAAAAAAAAAAAGAACAGCTGACCAATACACACACCCTTTGAAAAGAAACAATGAGGACATGTTGCTAGCAAGGCTCTACTCTGGCAATATGTGCCCCCAGCACCGGAGCTGGAGACGTTGGGTAAGTGGTGCTCCGGAGAGACCCAGGGAAAGTCAGGCAAAGCTGAGCAAGAAAGAAAAGCAGAATGGAGGAGGCCACGACATCAAGAAAATCTGACTCCACCTGCTTCCGAGGGGACTGGGAAGATAAAAGTCAAATAGGAAAAGGCAGAAACAACCCAATCTCCATCAGCAGATGAAGGAGTGAGCAAAATGCGGTACACACACAATGGAATAGTATTCAAACTTTAGAAGGAAGGAAATTATGACACGCTGAAGCGTGGATGAACCTTGAGGACATTATGCTAAGTGAGATAAGCCAATTGCAAAAGGGTAAACACCGTACGATTCCACTTATATAAGGTATCTAGAGTAGTCAAATTCATAGAGAAAGAAATTTAGAGGTCACCAGGGGAAAGAGGAATGGGGGATTGTTAATGGGTACAGTAGGGGAAGATGAAAAAGTTCTGGAGATGGATGGTGGTATTAACTGCATAATAACCTGAATATACTTAATGCCACTTAATTGTATAATTAAAACGGTTAATTTTATGTTATGTATATTTTACCACAATTTTGTTTAAGTCTCACAGAACCTTGTTACGTTCATGAAGTGCCAAGTTGCACTGCCAGGAACCCCAAGGAGAAAGTAGGAGTTAGTCAGTGCGGGAAGACGCAAGCACCTGTGTCTAGACACGCACAGGGCGCGGCAGCAGATGGAGAAACAGGGAAGCTCTGCGCTGCAAAGAGCCAGGCTCACGGCAAGGCACAGACGTCTCCCTTCCAACGGAGCATGCAAGGAAGGGTGCCTGGCCTCAGCTTTCTTCAGACCAAACTCCAGGAGGTCACCTACCCTTAATTCACACAATAGTACATCACAGCCTGAAGGGGATCCCGCCACTTGTCACCAGGCAAAAATGCAGCCTCCCGGCAAACACCAAGCTGGAGGAAACCCACCGCTGTCACTTAATCTGCTGTGAAATCTCAGGCAAGTAACAACTTCCAAGGCTCAGGGTTCTGACCGCTAAACTGGGGAGGATGGTGCCCACACTTCACGGCACGTGCTGAGGATGAAGGATGGTGCACGTGTGGCCCTCAGTGCAAAGCCTGAGCAGAGAGGCACCAAATCAAGCTCTGCTATTGTTGTCATCATCTGTATGACTCTACTCTCCTCGGTTTTCACTCTCATACATGAAGCCCAACAGCCAGGTGACAGGACAGAGTGGGCAGGTGAGAGCTGGAAGCCATCCCAACTTTGAAAAGAAAGGACTCTTAGGCAAATACAAGGAAGGAGGAGGAAAAAGGAGGAATGTTTGACATTAGAGTAGTCAAACAATGAGAATGCCGAGAACCAACATGCTGAGAGAAAAGGCAAACATCTTTACTCTTCTTTGGGAATTAATATCTGTAAATTGCTTTGTCTTGGACTCATTTATTTTTCCTCCTTTGATCTTGGTCAGAGATGGGGTCCACAATTTTTGCTGGTTGTGTTTCATGCATACACAACCAGGAGACAAAGATAAGGAAGGACACTTTGGTGTGGGGAGGGGGTGTGTGTCTGCACATGCCAATTTAATGTTGTTTACTTTTACAAGCCTTGCTAGAACAAAATACCTTTAACCTCCACTACACCCTCACCCCAACACACACACGAGCAGCCCCTGCATATTTTCACACACATAACTTTCTGCTACCACCAGGGGATGTAAAAGCAGACTATTTTCCTCCAAAGACTGACTGCCTGGTTAACAGCATTTGGCCATGCTCTAGTCCCCCAGAGGTGACATCCCATTCTCTACCTTCCAACCAGGGTATTCAGTGCCAGGAGTTAAACCCTGAGATTCCAAAATTCTGAAGTACTAGGCTAAGTGGCCTCCAGCCAGGAACAAAGAGCCAGGCTTTTTTATATATATATAGATGCAGAAACTGAGGCATAGAGAGGTTAAGCAAGTGATCAAGGTCACACAGCCGGTAAGGGGCGGTGATGGAATAGAAAATACAGCAATGACCACTGTAACCACTAAGCTATCTTGCCTCATGTGGATCATGATCACCGCCCCTTGTAGCAAGGTTCCAGGTGGACCTGGTACAGCCTTTGGTGGTCACTGATGGACTGGTGACCCTCTTTGCAGCCTTCTGAATTCTGAGTGCTCAGGGTCTTAATCAGTCACTTGAGTTCTGACTCTTGCCTCACTCAGCACAGTATGGCTTGGTCTCATTACTTACCTCCCATTCTCCTCTTTCAAGTCATTGCTTGTCGAGTTTTGCAAGAATGAGAACTGGTTGTCTGATCACCTCTTGCTCTTCCCTTTGGGAAGCCACAGTGTGTCTCCATTGTTCCCCAGTACTGTGCAAGGCTTCCGGTTAATTCTCATATCTTCCCTGAGCCACATCCAATTGGAAGGCACCTACCCACCCCAAGAAGGATGCCATCTTGATTGGTTCATTCACTCACACATTCATTCCACAAATGTTTATGCTGCTCAGCTGCCAGGTACTGCCTGGCCATAAGCAGAGTAGAATATATGCATTATGGATCAGCTTCCTGCTCTCAAGTGATTACACTCCACTGGAACAGATGATAGGCAGGCTAACTTCAGATGGTGATGAGAGCTAAGAATAAAATAAAGTGAGCTCAGGAGATGGTGAGTGAACCTATGGGGAGTTCTGTCAGAACTAGAAGGCAGGGTTTCCCAATCTTGCTGCTACCAGCATTTGGGCCAGATAACTCTTTGTTGGCAGTGGGCTATCTGGTGCATTACAGGATGTTTACAGTACCCCGACCCCTACCCCTCTATATACCAGTGGCACTTCCCAGATGTAACAATTAAAACTGTCTTCAGACATTGCCAAATGTTCCCTGGAAAGGCAACATGACCTCAGTTGAAAACTGCTGGTCTTGAATACTATTTAACAGCACAGGCTCTGGAATTAGAACCAGATTAGAATGGTAGTTTACTAGTTGTGAAGTTAAAGCAAATTACTTCACCTCTCTAAGACTTGGTGTCTTCATCACTAAAATGGGTTAAATTTTATCTACTTGCAAAGTTGTTACAAAAAAAATAATAAGATAGTGTCTGTGGAGTTTGACAAGAGCTCAGGTAACCAAGGATCAATAAATGGGAGCTGTATTTTTTAACTCATCAGGTCAAGTTCAAACTCATATCCAAGGACTCCACTCTTGCATCATCGATACTCAATTGCAATTAAATTTCCCATGGCACCTGTCCAATTTGACCTCTCTCTAAATCCACCATCCCATTGGAGGTAGCCGTCAGAAGTGGGGATCAGTTGATTACTTGACCTGGTATCTATTCCATGGCTTCTCTCAACAGCACCTCCCGCTTCCTTAGGGAACCATGTTTTGCTCCCTGTGCAAGTCAAAAGGCCCAGATAAGGACTGACCCCACCCGTTACTGCTAGTGGGCACCAATTTGCATAAGCATCAATGATTAGGGATTGCAGAACTAAGGCATTCAGTATACAGTACATGACATTCCTCTGGGTCTCTCTATCCCTGGCTGTGAGTAACAAGGCATATCACCCCTGTCTGCCACTGTTATCCATCTGCAAATAAAAGCCATCTTGGCCAGGTGCAGTGACTCACACCTATAATTCCAGCACTTTGCAAGGCTGAGGCAGGCAGAGCACTTGAGCTCAGTTTGAGACCAGTCTAGCCAACATGGTGAAACTCCATCTCTACTAAAAATACAAAAGTTAGCCGGGCATGGTAGTGCATGCCTATAATCCCAGCTACTTGGGAGGCAGAGGTAGGAGAATCACTTGAACCTGGAGGTTGCAGTGAGCCAAGATCACATCATTACACTCCAGCCTGGGTGACAGAGTAAGGCTCTATCTCAAAAAGAAGAGCCATCTTGAGGCTCAAGACAGAAGGACAGTGAAAACAGCAGCTCTGAGAGAATCAAGGCTGTCCATTACAGACATGTAGGTTGTATCTTCACAGGTAGTGAATACAGACTAACGGCAGCTCTAAAGCAAATTACGGAGAAACTGGACCCATACCCCAACTGAGCCATACCTGAAGCTCCATCCTTCTGAAATTCTAAGTTATATGCATCAGTTCATCTCCTTAGCTACCTAAGCCATTTGACTTGCATTTTTGAAATTAATTATAACCAAAAGCATCAAGCGATACAACAGTTTATATAACCTCGGGGTAACAGAGTCTCCCACCCTGCATAAAATACTCAAGTTGAAATCACTTTTCAGCCATCCATTATATTCCCTCATTACAGGTGCTGGAGACAGAGCAGTCAACAGGAGAAAACATTACCCCTAACCTACTTCACCTGGGACAATTAGCACACTACCATATGCTGAGCTTCCTTAAGAAAAATGTCATCGGTAAATGTACTGATTAAAAAGAAAAAGGCCAAAGGACACTAAAACATGATCTACCCCAAGTTTTCAAAGTTAAGAAGAATCAACCCAAAGTGTCACTCCAACCTTGTCTTGGAGCAGCTGGATGTGACACCAAAGGTGTGTAACTGTCCTCACTATTTGTGGTGGCACTGTCTTCTGTGCCATTCAATATGGTAGACACTAGCCACAAGCAGATAGATTTTAATTTAAATTGTGTGTCAATACAATGTAAAATTCAGTTCCTCAGTCACATTACAGGTACACAATTGCCACATGTGGCTAGGGAATAAAATATTGCACAGTGTAGATACAGAATATTCCATCATCACAAAAAGTTCTATTGGTCAATGCTGTCTTTCCACCGGAGTTCCCTTTCTGCCTTAAAAGGGCAAGTGTGGTACAGAGGAAAAGTTCCCTCTAAATTGCAAGACTGATGCTAAGACTCTGAAACAAGACAAGACCTTCCACAAATACACATGTACACACCTAGCATTTGCCTCCTTGAATAACTTGCAGCTCAAATAACTCAATTTGTCATTCTATTCTTGACCGCCTCCCACAATCAGTTCATGCGAGTGTACAGTGGGGTCTGCTACCATCACTTATTAGATAACTGGAATTGAAATGGCCAATATTTTAGAGCCTGGAGCATCAGATGGAGGACTTGCCACATTCAGCCAGAGCACCTTTGAACACTGTGGATTCTCAGAGCCCACACCCCCAGGATTCTAATCCCATAGGTCTGGGCTGGGGTTCAGTAATCCCCATGTTTAACAAACATCCCTGCCTGATTCTATGTAAGTGGCTGTTCTGTGGACTACTCTTTGGAGTTGGAGTATCAGGACTGTGCTGAGCAGGGAGACATGAGTCAGAATCACTAATAAAGCCATGCCCCGGTGACCATAACTTGAAAATTCTCCCAAGTAATTCTGATATACTTTCCGTTCACTCAAATCCAATGTGTGGGGTACTGTGTTCAAAGTTGATGATTTTCTTCAAGAAGCTGTGCCTGCAATCTGTTAGCAGCCATCAGGTGAATGTAAGTGCCTGGTAACAGGTGCACAGGACCGCAAATTTCCCATGCAGCCTTTTCCCGAATGTCTCTTTCCCCTCTGGAATTCAGGCAACAGGGTGACTCACCATGTTTTATTAAACCCCATGGAGAAGCTCCTTCCACCAAAAAAAGCCTCCAATCATTACAACCAGCTATCTTATTCCCATTAATGGCTTCTTCTCACAATTATCTTTCTTTGGGATAATTTATTTCACACAGAATATCTTGAGCTTACATTTTTAGCTAAAATGTCACAGAAACAAATTCACATTGCTTAAGAAAGCCAGGGCCTTTCTTCCGTATGGCAGTATTTTCCCACGGAGTTGAAGAGACATAAATAGGCAACAGCTACATGAATTTTTCCTTTGCTGGGCATCCTATTTTCCCAATTTTTCCCTTATAAATAATGGTATGTGTATAATACATCAATATTGAGGTAACACTTTGTGTCTTCAAAAGTTTTCAATTTTTAATTTTAAAAGAAAAATAAATGTATGGGATTAATAAATGTGGCTCGTAGATTCACATAGGCAGAAGCCAGGGCATTTCCTTGGATGTAGGTATCCGAAACAACAGTCTCATCTGCTGTCCTTACACTGGAATGAACAATTACTGGGGGTTTTTTTCCATCTTTGCCTAAACTCAAGATTCAAAGTCCCAAATTAACCCATAGCTTTTGGACACGTGTCAGCCATTTGAACATGGAATCTCATTGTCTCTGTTACCTATTGCCATTATAATGCCACATAATAAACCATCATGAAACCTCAGTGGCATATAGCAATACGCATTTATCACATATGCATCTAGAGTTCAGTTAGGGTCAGCTAGAGGGCTCTGCCAATCTTAACTGAAATAAAACAGGTTTCATAAACACTGTGGAAATACTTAACTGTGCATGTGCACTGTGACACGGCTAGACTTTTTAACAAAGACCAAAGCACAGAAATTGAACCTGGGATCACCCAGCCTGAAACACCATGGAATATAAGCTTTTTGTGCCACATTATCCTTGAGCATTTTATAGTAGCAGACAGAAGTCAAACTTCACGCCAAGCGAGGGGGCTTCTGGGTGCTCCAAAAGCAGTGACCACAATGAAGGAAGTGGATCGGGGCATACAGTAGTCTAAACTTGAAAACTCTCCTAAGTTGCATCTCACGTCAGAAGTTCTGTATTACATATAGAATATCCTGTGTAAAATTTGAATTCCTAGATAGTCTATTGGAATGTTCCATTCTGATATGGAAATGGAGGGGGAAAGGGGACTAGAGAAGGAGAGAAAAGACACACAATACAAATCCAAACGAAGTAAGATTTTAACCTTGCATTGGACTTTTGCTGACAATTTTATAGTTTTAATTTAATAGAGGACCTTTCTTGGCTCCTTGATAGAAAAAAAAAATGCACTGACTAAATTTCTCATCTGAATTACCTGAATACCTTTCCTTATCCTAGTGCAGCAAACCTGGTGCCCGACATGAATTATGCAATGCAGAACAATCTATTATGCAAGCAGGAAAGCAAGAAGGGCTGCACTGGTTTGCAAAAAAAAAAACAAAAAAAACAAATTCTACCAAGTAATGCTGGCACTGAAAAACAGATGCCTACCCGTCTTAGAGGTTAATCATGTTCTAACAGTGTCTACTCCTGGGGTAAAGGTTAGGGTCCCAATGCATCTATATAGAAAGTCCAAACAAGTTGTATGATTAGGAACTTTCCTGCCAAATTTAAAATCTCCCTAGACGGTATACGTAAACTTCATTCATTCTTGTTGGTAAGGCTACACATTTCACAATAAAATCACTTCAGGGCAGAGAATAGATTCTATTCCTGTTTAAGAACTCAAATTCATGTGAACATCAATTTCAAGATGTGACTGCACCCAGTTCTAAGACACGGCAGACCAGGGCTCTGGGACAAAATATTCCAAGAATTATGATCAGCTGTCAAAATATACTCTCTCCCCAGCTCTTCATAACTTGAATTGGAAAGCTGTCACCAGCTGGGCCTCAAATAAACCTACATGGACTATAGTGCCAAAACAGACCACTTCCAGAATGTACTATTCATTTCAACACACATTTTTTGACCCTTTTTGTGAGTTGGTCAGTATCCTGGGCCCTCAGAACATAGAGAAGAGTAATGCAACTACTGCTTTTGAAGAGATGAAGTATGAGAGAAACCAAGTGAGAGACAAATATATAAACAAGGCATTGCAAGCTTGTCATCTGAGGACCAAATATGGCTCCCAGATGTGTTTTGTTTGGTTCACCCTTTTTTTAAAAAAAAGAAAACTTTGAACCAGCACTTTAAAACTAACAAAGTTCATTTTAAAAAAAAACAAAAACAAAAACAAAAAACAGACTTCTGGGTTCTCTTGAAAACCTGAAAAATCTAGACTACAAACACTGGGCCAGTGTTCCTACATGGCGGCAACAGGCCAAAGCAGAACAGCAGCTTTTCCCATTGAACAAGATAAGCCCTTCCAGGTAATCCCAGTCCCCACCACTCCCTAATGGTCCTTTAAAATACTACTCAGTATCCAGCTGGATACTGGGATTACACATCTGTAATCCCAGCACTTTGGGAGGCCAAGGCAGGCGGATCACCTGAGGTTGGGAGATCCAGACCAGCCTGGCCAACATGGTGAAACCCCGTCTCTACTAAAAATACAAAATTAGCTGGGTGTGGTGGCACATGCCTGTAATCCCAGCTACTCAGGAGGCTGAAGCCAGGAGGTGGAGGTTGCAGTGAGCTGAGATCGTACCACTGCACTCCAGCCTGGGCAACAAGAGTGAGACTCCATCTCAAACAAACAAAAAAAAAAACTTACTACTCAGTATCTGACTTGCGATGACCACCATAAATAAACAATTCCAGTAGAAGGTATTATCTTTACAAGCGAGAAAAGTGAAAAACTACAGGACTCTCAATATATAGCCAGCAGGGATATAAGTTAATATATTCTCAGGGGGCAGAGGGGGGCCGTAAAATGATGATGGATACCAAAAGTCTTAAAAAGAAATAATTTGGCTGGGCGCGGTGGCTCAAGCCTGTAATCCCAGCACTTTGGGAGGCCGAGACGGGCGGATCACGAGGTCAGAAGATCGAGACTATCCTGGCTAACACGGTGAAACCCTGTCTCTACTAATAATACAAAAAAAAAAAAACTAGCCGGGCGAGGTGGCGGGCGCCTATAGTCCCAGCTACTCGGGAGACTGAGGCAGGGGAATGGCGTGAACCCGGGAGGCGGAGCTTGCAGTGAGCTGAGATCCGGCCACTGCACTCCAGCCGGGGCGACAGAGCAAGACTCCGTCTCAAAAAAAAAAAGAAATAATTCATGTGAGCCAACAGTTTTATCTCTAGATAACTATCCAAAGAAAATATCTGAAGATGTTCCCTATAATGTATGTATGAGGATAGTCATCAATATGTTAAAGAGAACTGAAAACACTCTAAATGTTCATCCTCAAAGTATGGCTTATTATATTATAAAGTAACCAAAAATAAATGCTGCAGTCACTGAAATAGTCAACTTGATCTACATGTAGTATTTTTTTAAAGTCCATGATTGGCCAGGCATGGTGGCCCACGCCTGTAATCTCAGCACTTCGGGAAGTCAAGGTGGGTGGATTGCTTGAGCCCAGGATTCTGAGGCCAGCCTGGGCAAGAGAGTGAAACCCTGCCTCTACCCAAAAAAAAAAAAAATACAAAAATTAATTATCTGGGCACGGTGGCACCGACCTGTGATCCCAGCTAGTCAGTAGGCTAGGACGGGAAGATCGCTTGAGATCAGGAGACAGAGGTGAGCCAAGACCATGCCACTACACTCCAGCCTAAGAGACAGAGAAATAAGGCTCTGTCTCCAAAAAAAAAAAAAAAAAAAAAAAAAAGCCATGATATGCTGTTAAGCACAAAGAAAACTCCCCACCCAAACAGCATGTACTATACAGTCATATTTTCATAAGAAAAAGCCCCCCATCTTCAAAAGTATATGTTTGTGTTTGTGTGTGTGTGTGTGTGTGTGTGTGTGTGTGTGTGTGTGTACATCTGGATAAAAATAGTGTTAACACATGTATTTCTCTGGGGTGGGATTATGGGCAATGCAGACATATTTTTCTGCCATATTAACATATTTCTGTATTATATACAGTGTTTAAATGAGATAAAATTTAAATTTCACCAGGAAAATACATAAGCTGTGGAATCACAGACCAATTTTAGATACTGATTGATAGTCATATAAGGTCACAATACTATTTAAGTTTTTAAAAGATTAGAAACCAAAATCTAGATGCCTACGCTTTTTATAAAATAAAATTTAAGAAAAAAAAAAAAACAAAAAAACACATGCTGCAATACCGGAGAACGTTTTTTTTTTTAACAACTTGATCTTGAGTTTTGAATTCTTAACCAACTCACACAGACTTAAACAGGCTGATAGATGGAGGAGGAAATGAACATGCTCTCCCTATCAGATGTAAATTCGAACGCTTGGCCAAGAATCCAGGTGGTAAAATACTATTTAAACCAGGCCAGGGTGGTACCTTCCACGGCCACATTACATAAGCAACAGGCGCAAGCAGATGCACACATCTGGCCAGAATAAAGGCCCTCTAAGACCTTCAACATAATTAATTCAATATTTTTCTCTATAGTTCAAAATGCTACAACAACTGGCAGACAACCATCTTAAATCATCACGGAAAAGTCAGACATATGGCTAAGTATATTTAATATGCCTTAAAAATAAGACACGGATTTTCAAGCCAACAAGATCTTAGACAATTTTTTTTTTAATTTTGCCTACTCATTACCCTCAAAAAGAATTCAATTCAACAGATATTCCTGAGTACCCACGGAGGGCAGAGATTACAAAGATCCATAAAACAAGGATGTTGCCTTCAAGAAACACATAATCTAGTATGGGAGACAGCTGGGCAAAACTATAGTTACAAGGCACCATTGTGAGTCTGTGAAATAACGAAGTGCATGGAGGATAGAGAGAGGGCACACGGGAGGAAAGAATGGACAGCGTTGGTGAGGCTGATAAGAGAGAACAGGAGATGGCGGCAATTAAGCAGAATTGCTTGGAAATATAGAGCAACACGCTGTTTTTTGGCAGGAAACACTTTGGGAACCCATTTTTCATTTGTAAGACTATTTTCTGTGGGGTCACCAGACATGTTGTACTGTCTCTCTGGCAGCAAAAGGTCCAGCCTAAGACCGGTGTCTCTACATTGACACGGGGGCTCCAGGCTATGGGGTAGACACATTTCTTTCTTTTTTTCTTTTCTTTTTTTTAATCTTCTTTTTTTTAAAAAAAGAGAGGGTCTTTCTCTGTCACCCAGGGTGGAGTGCAGTGGTGCCATCATAGCTCACTGCAGCCTCAAACTCCTTGGCTTAAGCAATCCTCCCACCGCAGCCTCCCTCCCTAGTAGCTGGGACTACAGGCGTGAACCACCATGCCCCTGCTGTCAAGACATTTCTAACGTGGAAACCTAGAGTAAGATTATTGGAATCAGGTTGCCCTGAGTTTGAATCTCACCTAGGTCAGCAGTCAGGGACCCAGGAGAACCTGACCTCTCAAGCTAATTTTCTTACAGATGAAATGAGAATAAGCTCATCTACCCAGGCAAACCCTTAAGCTGGGTTTAAGTGATAGATCAGAGGAACAATAAATAATAGTTACAATTACTAGCGTATCCCTCCTAACTCAGATTCCCAGAATCAAGCATGGAGTCATGCCTGTAGAGGGGCTTTCTCAACCTCAGCCTTACTGACATTTTGAGTTGGAAAATTCTCCCTTGTGGGGCTGTTGTGTACACTGTGGGGTGTTCAGCAGCGTCCCTAGAGAGCGTCCCTCTCTAGATGCCAGAACCAAGCCTCTCCTTAATTGTGACAACCAAAAATAGCTCCAGATGTTGCCAAAGGTCCCCTGGGGCGCAAACTTGCCCCCAGCTGAGAATCACTGATTCAGAGGCACTCACTGACATACCTCCATTTCTCAGCTGAAAATATCACAGCTGGTGAGGCACGATGGCTCACGCCTGTAATCCCAGCACTTTGGGAGGCCGATGCAGGCAGATCGCTTGAGCCCAGGAGCTTGAGACCAGCCTGAGCAATGTAGTGAAACCCCATCTATACAAACAAACAAACAAATAGCCAGGTGTGGTAGGTGCACGCCTGTAGTCCCAGCCACTCAGGAGGCTGAGGTAGGAGGATCACTTGAGCCCAGGAGGCGGGTATTGCAGTGAGCTGAGATTAAGAAAAGAAAAGATCACAGCTGCTAGTAGGTAGGCATTTCAATGAGCACCACTTAAGAGCCACGCAGGATACTACAAGTTTTAAATACATTATCTCATTTAATCCTTACAACCACCTTATGACACAGATAACAGTCTCATTTTCAACTGGGAGAACTGATGTTCTGGGAGGCTAACCTGTCCCTGGTCTCTCAGCAGGGAAGTGGGAGGGCCTGGATTTGAACCCGGGAGGTCTGACTCCAAACCCTTATGACCACTAAGCTCCACTGCTTGCCCAGCCATTCCTGATGTAGGAGCCCAGACATCGTACCCGGAAGATGAGAGGACCACAGAGTCCCATTCTCAAGAATCATCGATGATGGAAAAAGCCTGCCTGGAACACCCAAGAACTCGCCCTCCCTCCACACTACCACAACCAGCAACCTGTGGACAATCATTAAAAGCAATTCATCAACAGGGACAATGTGGGAGAAGCTCAGGCAGCTCAAACCTCCGTGAGGTCCAGAGGCTTCCTTCCTACTTGTCTGAACTAATCCAGTCTCAGCCTTTCAAAAAGACAGCATCTGAATCAAGCAGAAAAAAAGAGTGTTGTTTTTTTTTCTAGACTTGAAAAGCTCTCCAGAGAACTGTGCACTGCTATCTCCATCTCTCAAGAGAGTCTTTCTTCTCTCCTAAGAGCTTTCAAATGGGGAACATTCAAACAATTACAGAAGCCAACATTTATTGAGCACTATGTGCCAAGCCCTGTGTCATATGGTTTACTTTCTACTTTTCCATCAACCCTAGAAAGTAGGTATCATTATTATCCCCATTCTCAGAGGGGGAAACCTGGCTCAAAGAGGTTCAGTATCTTGCCCCAGAACACCCAGCTAGTAAAGTGTAAAGTCTGCCTCTTCACCCAAGCCAATCTTGTGTCCAAAATCTGACTCCATGACACATCAGTAAATTGCTATTTGTGGATCATTTTATGAGCGGTACTACAGTCCTGTTGACACTATATATAGCAGTAATTTTGAAACATGGCTTACAATCAGGGCATGATCGCCTTTTAATTGCACCATCGTGTCCCTGTCCATAAAGAGAGCCTTGGGTCTTGTCTCATAATGGACTAAAACATTAGCCTTATTGTAAGAAGCATAACTGTGGCCCATTAAAGGGACACACAAATGCCTCTGTCCGCAGTAATGGGGTTGATACCTTAAGCCATGAGAATGTACTTCTCTTATGTAACTCATTCTCATGACACTGGAGATGGTAACAGAAAAAGTCTATACACACAGCCAGAAGAACCTCTCAGTCTGTTTAGAGGTGAGAGAGTCTGCAAAGTTCCCTGACATACTCAGCATGGGGCTGCCTTAGACACACAGTGCTGACCTGCTCTTTAAAGCACCTCCATTGGCCTCCTTGACTCACTGGTCTCACTTCTTCCTTCCCCTACTGGAGCTTCCTGGGAGCACCTCCCAGATAAGCCCTGTGCATTCAAATCCTGATCTAGAGTCAGCTGCTAGGGATTCATGTTGGTGGGGGGGCACACAGGACTGCAAGTGGACTGGGGACAATGACTTGGCTAAGTAAGGGATGCTGTGCGCAGACCTGTCCCCAACTCGACAAGATCATCATGGTGACTCTAGTAGCCTCAGGTCTCCTGTTTGCATCAACCACCTGGTAACCCTTGTTACCGTCATTTCCCAAATCAAAGTAACCTCTGAAAATCAGGGCACTCAACTAATTTTAAAGTCAAGGACCTCTTCCACGCAGGGAAACCTAAAATTGGACTATTCCCTCCCCTTCTTGACAAGAGACCAAGGACCCACATGTTCTTGCTTATAAACCCATAATATTAAGACCAACTGAAGCAGGCCAGCAATGTTCACCGTCTTTAAGAATATTCCTGGATCAATCAGCTAAGCTCTATTTTAGCCCCAGCCATTGACTGTAAATGTCAAATTCTTACCAACTTTAATGTGATCCATCATGAATCACCTAAATTTTCAGACACTTCTATATATTTACATTTTCAGAGGTAACAGACCTCAGGAGAGATTTATTCTAGCTCTAAATTTGACCATAAACATTTAACAAATACCCAAGCAAGTACTAGGCACCATGCGCTGTTTTTGCTTCTAGGGCTACCGTGGGAGAACAAGACAACATTCCTGCCGTCTCACAGCTTACATTCTAGAGAAGAAGGTAAAATAAGAAATTTACTTATGGTTAAGTGATCTACATACTATGGAGTAAAATAAAGCTGAAAGAAGGGGAACAGGGAATGACACGTGGCAGTGGAGTTATGGTTTTCAATAATGTGCTCACAAGAGGCCTCACTGGGCAGGTGACATTTGAGAGAGACTTGAAGCTCAAGAGATAGCAAGCCTGTAAGATGATTAGGTGGGCACTAGCAGGCAGGACAGACAGAGAGAAGTAAAATCCATAGGGCAGGTCACGGACGGCCTTGGAAGTCACTATAAGGACTTTGGCTTTCACTCGGATACAGAGACTACAGAAAGGATAAATAATGGATTATTCCATTATGTAATTATTAAGCCATAAAAAGAGAAGATTACCATTTAATCATAAAAGACACTGTCCAAATTACATTTTCTAATTTTGCTACATGCCTTCAGAAAAGTTGACATCCAGAACACATTAGACTCTCCACAGGACACTTTACTAGAAAGCAGAGTCAATATGATAGGCCAATCCTTGACATCCGTGGAAGCAACAAAATGAGTTCATAAGAAATACTATATCGATGCCGACCTCCACAGGGGTGCAGTCTAGCAATGTACCAGTGTGTACTAGGGATTTTTCAAGGTTACAGATCTCACATATGAGCTGCAAAAACACAGGCAGGCATGCAGTAACCTACTTTTTTAGGATGTGAATGTCAGCCCTTAATGAATTTGACAGCCTTTATTCTCAGTGTACACAAAATCAGTATATCCTGTTACATGTATATACAAACTCAAGGAAAGGGCCACTAACACTGAGAGTGGTGTTTTGCATTAAATAACCCTCGTTTACAAAGCAACATCCTTCCCGTAAACCCTTGTGGTAAGGAGATGTCAGAATGTTTTCTCTTATAAACCACTTAATACTCCTTGGTGGATATCATCAGTTCTGCCATCTAAAACCAGCTGGGTAACGAATGCCAAGAAACACGGCGAGCCAACTGTATGCCATCGCCACAGAAGGTCAAGTTAATCTATTTTTAAATAACACAGCCAATGGCAAGGGGTGCCCACTGGAAACAATGGACAAGTTGGGTTGTCTGTCCTTGCTTCATTTTTTGTAAAAGCTGTGCAGTGCTCCACAGTGTAACCTAAAAATATCCCTCCAAGAGTGCTCTTTTGGCACCAAGAACAAAAACAGATTGATTTTTGAAAGTTTAAGTTAAAAAAAAAGACATAAACACAAAGTACAATTTAAGAGTGAGAGGGCTAAAATTGGATTGTGTTCTGCAGCAAAGATCTGATTTGCTATTAGACAAAAAAAAAAAGAATAGTACACAGGGACAACGCTGCAAGAAAACGGCGGGAAAGAGTCATTTTTAGGGATGATGACACAGGTCCCACATCAACAACACAAAAAGTCCTCATCATCCTGCCTGCTGAACATCTGAAATTTCACGTTTAGAGGCTCACTTGTTAAACTTCAGTTAGATTCAACAGGCAGAAAGACTTGAATAGGATTCATTAATCCTTGTCAGTCATTTATAGCCCAGTATAAATTATCAGACACAGAAAGCCAGCTAACTGGAAGATCTGGTGATGAGAAAGTGAAGACCGCTGGATCCTAAACAAGAAGTAAAAGACAAATTGAGAGAAAGGGAGGAAAGATGTTGCAAGTGGCCTAATTGCACTTACCTTCTAAAACAATGGAATAATCATTCACGCATCCAACCAATTTTAGTGAGCACCTATTATTTGCTGGGTCTTTTTTTAGGCACTGAGAAATACAGTGGTGAACAAGAGAGATAAGCTTCTTGTTTTCATGGAACTTCTATTCTCATGGGAGGAGAAACAGACAATAAAGAAGAAACAGGGCCCAGTGCGGTGGCTCACACCTATAATCCTAACACTTTGGGAGGCCAAGGTTGGCGGATTGCCTGAGCTCAAGAGACCAGCCTGGGCAACATGGCCAAACCCCGTCTGCACTAAAATACTAAAAATTAGCCAGGCATGGTGGTATGTGCCTATAATCCCAGCTACTCCGGAGGCTGAGGCACCAGAATTGCTTGAACCAGGGAGGTGAAGGTTGCAGTTAACCGAGATCGCATCACTGCACCCCACCCTGGGCGACAGAGGGAAACTCCATCTCAAAAAAAAAAAAAAAGAAGATAATATGAGATGGTGTCGAGGTTATGAAGGTACCAAACAGGGTGAGGGAATGGCACTTTACTCGGGGAGCTATCTTTTGTATGTGTGTGTGAGATGGAGGTCTCACTCTGTCACCCAGGCTGGAGTGCAGTGGTATGATCTTGGCTCACTGCAACCTCTGCCTCCAGATCTCAAGCGATTCTCCCACTCTACCTCCCGAGTAATTGGGACTACAGAAGTTCGCCAACACGTCCAGCTAGTTTATGTATTTTTTGGTAGAGACTTCGCCATGTTGCCCAGGTTGGTCTTAAACTCCTGAGCTCAAGTGATCCACCCACCTTGGCCTCCCAAGGTGCTGGAATTACAGGTGAGCCACCGCAAGGGCACTACCTTATATGTGGTCAGTGGTGTGCAGGGGCCCGCTCACATTGGCTTGGGAATGGCAAGTATATGCATCTCTTCCCAACTCCAGCTATGCTATAAATCAGGGTCTACCCACTACCAGAACTGGTGGTTAAGCATTTAGCAGCACACCAGAAGGAGGTCACTGAGGAGAAAGAAAAAAGCCCAGAGACTCATGAGAAACCAAACAACTCTGAGAGACAAGGCCCTGTGTTTTAAAATGAGAGTTATTGTCATAAATTCCAATGAATCAAAACAACACCAAAACAAAAAACCACACAAAGAACTATATTCAACAATATGTGATCACAATTTCCCTCAATACAGTGAGGAGAAGGGTCTGGTGGTGGTTTGATTTGGCTTTTAAATTGTATCCCTTTTATTATCTCCATACTGCCACACACACAAAAAAAGTAGAGGGATAGTTATAGTTCCTGGGTAATTTGAAAACCCACAAAATTCACCTGGAAAAATATGTAAGCATGACCGGTAATACACCACTTTGGGAAGCTACAATCATACCATTTTAAACCTTTAGAGTCTGGGTGATTCATGGAAACACAGGATTTCATGAGCACAAATAACCTGAAGAGGCGCACCCACTTATTTTTGGCATAGAGAAATTTAGGCTCTAAGAATGTGACTGGCAGAGCTTATTCTAGAACCCAGGTCACGTGCGTCATCCGATGTCATCTTCTCAATTTTGGTCTATACCCTAGAACAGTAGTTCTTAAAACTGAGTGAGCATCAGAATCCCTTGAGGGCTTATTAAAACACCCCATGGATGTTATCCCACCCAACCCCAACCCCATCCCCCACAAAGGTTCTGAATTGGTAGAACTAAGGTGAGGCCCAGGAATCTGGATTTTTACCCAGTTCCCAGGTAATACTAATGCCACTGGTCTGAGGACCTCACTTGGAGACCTACTGTCCCAGGAATTGGGAGCACAGGCTTTGGAATCAGACACAGCTGAAATGCAGCTCTACTTCTGCCACTACCCCTGGAAAAGTTATCCAAATTCTCTGAACCTCAGCTTCTAACATCTGAGTCCAGTTGTAAGGATTGAAAAAGAGAATGCCCACAAAGCATCAGCTTAGCCAAGCGCCTGTTATATTCTAAGGCAAGATCTTAATAAATACTAGTGACATCCTATATCCTGTATCACTTTTCCCAAGCATACACTAGAACCACTAAAATTCAAAAGACAAACAAAATCAAAGATTGGCAAAGATGTAGAGCAACTAAAACATTAATAACAGCTTTATTCATAATAGTAAAAAATGGTAAATACTCCAAATGTCCATAAACAAGCAAAAGGACAAAGTGGTATGTGTATACAATGGAATATTACTAAACAATAAAAAAAAGAACCAAATGAACTATACATGCAACAACATGAAACCTCCAAAATATTTTGTTGAATAACAAAAGCCAAACACAAAAGAGTATATACTGCATTAGTTCATTTTTATGAAGTTTAAGACAAAACTATTCTATGGTAAATCTATGGTGCAGGAGGAGGGGGAAATTAAATGGACAGGAACAGGAGAAAAATTTCTGGGGTAATGAAAATGTTCTCTATCTTGATTTGAGTGATTAACCTGAGGGCATACATTTCTTAAAACTCATCAAATTATATATCTAAGATAAGCATTTTACTATAGGTAAATGATACCTGAATACACATAATTATATATAACTTTGTAAAGGCATTTTATGACAAAGGACTGTCTTCTCCATTTAAAATGAACCAACTCCAACCTGGCAGAACCACTGAGTTTGATTCCTGCACAATCCAGTCCTGCTGCAGACAGTTTTGGTCCATGTACCTTTCCAGAGAACTGCCATGAAGTAGAAACAGCAGAATTTTCTCCCACCATGTAGACAGTATCCAGAGTGACCTGTGTCCCTGGGAGTGGCTAACTTGGGATGCAAACAACACAAAAGTAGTATTTTTCTTTACCATATACCAAATATGAGCCTACGTGATATGATTTTAAAAGCCACAGTAATGAAGACACATTAAGAGCAATTCTATCATACAGTCTAAATCATATTCTCAACATGGAAGAGGCAGCAGAAAACTGGTGAAATGGTTTCTAGGGCCATCTTTACTGGTAATGAAGACGTCAGAAGATCCAACTGTGCCTGTGTAATTATTACATGAAATAGTCACTTTCAGATTGTAATGAATTCCAGGCCATTCAGGTTTCCCAGTCAGTATATTTCTATCCCATTACAAGTAGATTCACATACATACATACATACACACACACACACACAAACATACACACACACTCACCCCTGCCGTGAACAATTCGTGCACACAGGGTGAAGAGAGCTAACACTTCAAGACACTACAGTTTCCTTTGAACTCAGAGGTGTCTGATTCCAAACCCACTTGATTATCTCACCAAGCCTTCTTAAACTCCATGATGAGAGCCCTGGGACATCACCTCCCAGATATCTGGCAAGTAGTGGAAGGAAGAGACACAAGCCCAGGCAGCATCTTGCACACTGCAAACATTGCAAACCAGCCCCTATTCAGGACCCGTTAGACACTCTGAGACATCCCAGTAGTTGGGCAGGTACCCTTGCCTGTCCTTCCTCCACCCTTTCTCCAAAATGATCCTCAACTGAGACCTGCAGCTGCTCCCATCATATGCCTTCACACAGTATTTTCTCTACAGCTCTGTCAAGTCATAATTATCCAGGTTCCTGACACTAAAAACTAGTTTCAGAAATAAATAGCTGCTCAAAATCAATTCAAGCATAAATAGCTAATCTTTATGGAGCACTTACTATGTACAGGCACTGTTGGGTGCACTTTCCATGTGTTAGGTTATGCAATATCCACAGGAAAGCCAGTGTGAGGAAGACACATTGTCAGGCCAGGAAAGGTTTTGAACCTCAAGCAAAACCTGGAGAGATATGCCAGGAATGAGGCACAATCTCTCCCTTTAATGAGCTTACTACCTTGTATGGAAATGAGGACCTAACTGTGAGTTCACAGTAAGTAAAAAACCACAAGATAGACATTAAAGGAACCAAAAGGAGGAAGAATTTGTTCATCCTAGCAGGATTCTGGAAGGCTTCTTGGAGGAGGTATCCAGGTAGAGAATAAAGTCATAAATGCAAGGAGCTTTCCATAGCTAAGTGTCAGCTCCTCAGCTCCCAAAGCTGCTAAAAGGCCAGGCTAGTCCCCCGACCCCTCCTCCATTTCATCTGGTACACGCCTGTTTCCAAGAGAGGACCAGCTCAGCCCAGCCCTTCCTTTGACACAGTCCTCCAGCTGCTGCCTGTCCTTATGGAAACACATGGGAACTTTTCACCACGTTCAACTTCACTACCTCCTTTGGTGCTTTCACTAGGGAGAACCTGCGTCATGGCACCTGACTGCACAAGGGAGCCCTTTAAGGACCTCAGTTGTTCTCCATTGGGTTGACATGGGGACAGTCACTTGTCGGTACCAAAGTGAGATGTAAGGGACCTACATCACCAGCAGCCACCAAATGCATCTTTTAAAAGGCCTCTACAGATTTTTGAGAGAGGAATTTGCTTCCACTCCCTCCTCAGGAATCAGCCCCTCCAATCCTGTAGGGTCATCCCCCCACTCCTTCCTCCTCCGTACTTAAGGCTCTGCAGCAAGAGCTCAAACCCTCGGTTTTGGCAACTGTGTGACCTTGCGCAAGTCACTTAACCAATGTCAATCCCAGTTTCCTTATCTCTAATATGGGGTATATAAGAAGAACTCGTTCATAGAACTGTTGTGTATCGGAGTGAGATAGCGCAAGTAAAGTATTTTACACAGAGCCCGGCATGGAGGAAGCCAACAATGAATACTACCTTCATTTTCATCATCAATAATGACGATGATGGTGGTGGTGGCAGGGTAAACTGGGACCCGATTCGAGCTAAAAGCAAACACCCCCTCCCCCTCTCCCCCTCCCAAGTCTATGGCTGGGCCACGCGGTGGAGACACATGCGTCATCTCGCTGAGGGGTGAATGCAGGCTCTTTTGGCGGCGGGCTCAGAAACAGCCAGGCAGTCGTGTCCTAGCTCACCTGGAGGGGACGCGAGGTGAAGCAGATTTTCTGATGGGGGAGGTCCAATAAACTACAGACCCTCTCTTTCTGTATACTTTGAGTCGTGGCGAAAGAACGCCAGCTGCATCCCTCCCCCAAGGAGCCAGGACAGCGTCCACCATGTCCCTGACTCAGTTCCCCAACTCTCCCTCGGGTGCAGGCGAGACTGCACTGCACTTGGTGGCGGAGATAACAGGTTGGCCAGCCAGGCCTGGGAAACGTCCCCTAGCTACCTTGGGCAAACCCAGCCCCCTCTTCAAAACGCAGGTGGGCAGACAACCCCACAACCTCGCAACAACTTTGTGTATTTCACCGCCACCACAAGGCGCACGGCCTCAACTTCTCTCCACTGTGCTCCGAGGAGGGAAGCGGGAAATCGAGAATGAGGGGCAGCCCACAGACCGCCCTCCTTTTCTCGGGGCGCCCCCCAAAGGCGCGCCCCGCCTTACCTTGTCTGACGGCTTTGAAGGTGACGGCCTCCTTGCAGCTGTCGATGACCCCCAGCACGTCATAGCGGGGCAAGCCGGACACCCGGACCCCCTGCACCTCCAGAAGCAGCTCCCCTTCGCCCAGCCTCGGGCCCTCGCCACCGCGGGGAAGCCCCGCTGCCTCGGCCGCCGCCACAGCTCCGACGTACGGAAACTCCCCGTGCTCCGCGCCTCCCAGCACCGTCACCCCCAGCTCGCCCTGGGGTCCCCGCTTCACGGTGCATTCGTGAACCCTGCTAGTCCAGTGGTTCTTCTTCTGGATCACTTTGGACATGATGAGTTACACCCCTCCTCCAAAAAAAAATAAAATAAAACGAGAGACAGGTGCCCCCCACAGCACGAGCCCCCAAGCCTCCGCTGGTTCATGGGAGAAACATCTCTCCCCAAATAACAAAACAGGAGAGAGAAACTTGGCAGCCTCGCTCCCCTGCACACGCTCGCGCACTCAAGCCATCATAAAACAAACTTTCTGGGCTTCCCCGCGAGCCCCGCACAGGCGCCCGCGAGCTTTGTTTGCATTCCGGTGCCTCTGGGTCCACGTTCCAGCGCCCGCCCGTGCTCTCCCGGACCAGAGTCCACTCTGCGCCGCTCGGGTTATTTTTTTTCCTTCCTTCCTTTCTCTCTTGCCTTTTACAAATGCGGTGCCTCCTCTTTGCCTCCCGCCCAGCTCGCCTCTCCTCGCGGGCGGGCTGTTCCTGAAGGCGAAGGAAGCCCTTCCAGCCAGTTGCCGGGAGCCCTGAAGACGCGGTGGCGGGGCTGGGGGGGAGCGGGACGAGAGGTAAGTGCCCGCGGCCCCTTTAAGCAGATACAAAGGCTCGGCTTGTTTTGTTACAGTTCATTCTATTCCGCGCCGCGGAGCGCAGCGGCCGGCGACCGGAGACGCGCGCGCATGCGCCCCGCGGCCGCCAGCCGGCCGGCCCACCCCTCCTCTCCTCCCCAAAGGGAGAGAGTCCAACGTGCTTCCCGATGGGTCCTAAAACCGACCTGCCGGGAGCCGCCAACTCCCCCCAAACCTTCCTGAACCCCTCTCCTCCCTCCTCTTCTTTCAGTGCCCTGGACTCCGCGGATTCCTTTGGGACTGGGGGGCCGCGCACGTGTTTTACTCCAACTGTTTGCAACTTTTGAAACCCGGGCAATATGGCTTTGGCATTTGAAAAACATTTCAAACAGGTGGGGGTTGGGGAGGCTGCCACACTCACCCTGGCGCTCACACTCACGCACACGCGCACGCACTCGCGCCGGCCCTAAGCTTCCTAACCGCCCTCGGCCAGTGGCTGGCCAGGCTGTCGGTCACCCAGCCCAGCTGGTTCGCCGTCCCCTGCCGCAGGTCCCACTGAAACCCCTGAGACCCTCCCCGGGGCGCTCGCCGCCTCCCCGCCTGTCCTGCGCGGGTTTGGGTCCTGGCGCGGGGTCTGCCAGGGTCTCTGCGACCCGGGGGAGAGGGACGGTGGGATCCCCCGGTCCCTTGGTCCCGCAACTGGGATCCCTGTGCGGGTCACACGCGCCCGCACACACTCCCGCATCCTTAAACTTTGAGACCAACTATTTAGAACACGGGAAACTACAGGCGAGGGAGAAGCCACGGGGCTAGTGTGGGTTCAGGTCTTCAACCAAAAAAGCGATCCCTCTAGCTTTTCAACTGTCCTTCCAGCAGAGACTGGGACCCAGTCATCTGCCCCGGCCTCAAGTTCCTCGCAGAGCCTGGAAGCCTGCGGACCTACTCCGGGGCCAGGAGATAAGGATCCCCGCCGGGCGTGGACGTGCCCTGCGTCCTGGCGCCCGCGGGGGCGTGGGCGCGGCGGCCACCTCTCGGAATTCGCAGCCCCGGGGTAGCTGCGGCCTCCGGAGGTCGCCCGGGGTGCGGGTGGAGTGACTTCTGTCCCGGCGAGGTGGCGTACAGAAAAGATTCCAGTACTGCAGAAAGGCTGCCCTTCCCAAATACTTCTCAAATCGGCCTGCTCAGTAGTCTCCCCAGCAGTTTCTTTTCCTCTTTAGTGATGTATAACTTTTGTTTATCTTTGGTCGCAGGAGAGAGTCCAAGAAATGAGTGGGGTACGTTGAAACGATGGAGAAAGGATGGAATGCCACAGTGGTCGAGATTAAGAAGTAGGCTTAGGGGTCCACCTTTGTGTGACCTTGAGCAAAGTTGGTGACATCCGCGCCTCCGTTTCTCGCTGATCAAATAAGTAGAACAAGACCTCACAGGGTTGTTGGAAGTATTAAATGAGAAAACACTTATAAGAGGGACATATAATAAAAACTCATTTTATTATTAATAGTAGTATTACTATTTGGGAAGAGAATTAGGAAATCATTTGGGGATTCAAGTTAGGTAGTATGATAATTTATCCTCTCCTTTCTAGAACTTAAAAAATATGGGCATACTTTGTGTGTTTGTTTTTGGTTTTGTTGTTATTGTTGTTAGAGACATGGTCTTGCTTCTCCTTAGTATCTGGAATTACAGGCATACACCACCATGCCCAGGTAGTTTTTTATTTTTTTAATTTTTTGTAGACATGGGGGGGTCTCTCTATGTTAGTTGCCCAGGCTGGTCCCAAACTCCTGGACTCAAGCCAACCTCCTGCCTCTGCTTCCCAAAGTGCTGGGGTTATAGATGTGAGCCACCACACCCGGTTTAGGCATACGTTTAAACATCCTTTTAAAGCATTGTTTGTAGGGTGCATTCTAAGCTAATAAAAATAAGGAGGGATATTGATGATTCTCTCTTGGGATATCCAGAACTGAAAATCCCATTGCATTATTGTGCTTCTGAAAAAAGGAGGTGACCAATTTTCTATGGCTTTGCTTGGTGAGAGGAACTTCGTCTCCAGCTTTTTTTCAGAAGCAATCTAGGTCAATATGAACAGCACTTCAAAACATAAATTCTCAAATCCAAACACAGATCCAGCCAATCAGAATCTCAAGGAAGGGCTAAGTCGTTTGGACTTTTAAGGTTCCCCTTATGTGGTGTTGGTACACAATGCTGAGCACCATGGGTTTATTATCTTGATTCCAAAGCATTGTTTGGGTCCCAGACCTTTTTGTCGAATAAACCTGTGATCCACATCTCTGTGTAAAATAAAAACTCAAGGAGGACAGGACATTTTGACAGTTTGGTTTACTGATGTATTATTCCCAGTACTAGTAAATGCTCAAATATTTGTCAAATGACTCTTTCCACAAAAATGTACATTTTTACTTTCCACGTTATTGGGGAGTCACAGATTCCCCTGCAAATCATTAGTAAGCTTAGTAAGCTTAACCTTGTGCGTTTCCCCACTGTGCCACTTCATATTCTAGTAAAGTCTAAGTGTTTGCTAAGAATACCCACAACCAACCTTAAATTAGGAGTCCCCTACCTCTCCATTCAACTCTCACCTCCACCTGGGGGAGTCCAAGGGCTGGACAAGACCAGGCGTTTTGTGATTCTTCCCAATGCAACATCCCCCTCTTGCCAGGATTCCAGGTGTCCCCACAGCAGCTGAGAAAGGAAAGAACTTGGAATTTAGCACACGTCTCGTTTTAGATGTGGAAAAGCCCCAAGAGAAGAAGTAGTACCTGTGGGCATAGAGAGCAATATGAAGAGAATAGATATTATTCTAATCCAGGAAAATGAAAAATAATTTGCACCTTCAAAGTAGCCAAGGCTGCCAGTTTCTAGGATGCTCCCTCTGCGTCTTCTTGGCTGCTGTTTCACCTGATCTAGTTCCTGTGTCCCAGACTGGAGAGCTTCAAGGCAGAGATCGTCTCTCTCTCCTATCAAACTTTTGAAACCTCAGTACCAAAAATCATGAACCATGCCTTGTGTGGAGTGTGTACCATACACAGTTGTTGAATAAATGGATGAAGTGTGATATGAAAATGTGTAATATGTGACCGTTGATCCAAAGGCAATTTTGATTTGGTGGCCAAAACAGGGGTATTTATATTAGGTTGGTGCAAGAGTAATTGCAGGTTTTGCCATTACTTTCAATGGAAAGAGCTTGTAGTTATGTCATTGTGAAGTAGATTTTTCCTGAATAGATCTAAGATCCCAGTGTTCTGACTTATCTCACTTTAGCTAAGAATTTGGCAATACATTCTGATGGGAGAAATACTGCTATAAAATACCTAACTTTCGAGCTTACCATGTATGTCAGCATAGTGATGTGAGTTGGGGTTTTTTGGTTTGTTTGGTTTTTGTTTTTGTTTGTGTGTTTTTGAGATAAACTCTCACTCTCTCGCCCATGCTGGAATGCAGTGGTACCGTCTAGGCTCACTGCAACCTCCACCTCCTGGGTTTAAGCGATTCTCGTGCCTCAACCTCCCAAGTAGCTGGGATTACAGGAGCGCACCACCATGCCCAGCTAATTTTTGTTTTTTTTAGTAGAGACAGGGTTTTGTCATGTTGGCCAAGCTGGTCTTGAACTCCTGACCTCAGGTGATCCGCCTACCTCGGCCTCCCAAAGTGTTTGGATCACAGGCATAAGCCATGGCGCCCAGCTGATGTGAGTTATTTTATGCAATCACCACAACTGTGTAAGGTAGGAACTATCAGGAATGACCTTGATTTTGTAACTGAGGAAAATGTAGCTAAGAAAGTGAAGAAACTTGCCCCAGAGCTTAAAAGTAACAAAACCAGGAAGTGAACCTGGAGGCATGACCCAAAACCCATGCTCCCAACCGCTGTAGTCTAAGAGGATAGGATGTGGCCATTTAGCATATTTGGGTGACAGCATGCTCTGGACTCTTGAATCTGCTATATAGTGTGTACACAGTAATTAAGTCCCCTTCCTTTCTGTCTCTTCACTTTAATCTAAAGGATACACTGTTTCACTCCAGAACTCAATCTCCTGTTCTCCATCTGTGGGCTCTGAAGATTCAAATAATTCAGGAACGTAAAGAGAATTAATTTGCAAACATTTCTACAGTGTTTAGGCTGCAGTACAGGTGACATGCCAAACAGCCTTATATTATTGCATAAGCATTTCAACAATGAACTCCTAATGCAGAGAGTAGATTCAGCTGAGAAATAAACTGTAACACAATAAACTCTAGACAAATTAAGATCTTATTTGTATGTAGCTAGTTCTACTAGGGGGAAGAAAAAAAAACATGAATATGAAATGTGCATTTCTTTTCCTTCTCCCAAATATATTTCTTTCTAAAGTTTTCCAGTTGTGATTAAAGAAATGTGTTATTGCAGTTTAAAGTGGTAATTTTCCTCCTTTTTCTGAAAACATGAGGATGGGAAATAAGTTGGTCAGTTGCAGGGGCAAAGGAGGACATATAAATTGGTTATTTTTTAATTTCTGAAGAAAACTGTCAGGAGGCATACATTAGAGGTGTCAATATAAATAGATTGTATATGGTAGGGTAACTGACTCCAAACAGGTAACTTAGAGCAGAAGACCAGTAGGGGAGATTGAAGCCATTAGGACAGATAGATGGCAAAGGGCAGTGAGGGCCATGTTCCTAGTCATCTCATGGAGGGCGTTTATGGCTCACTTGATAACTCGTTCTTTCCTTTGCCAGGGAGGCAGATGGGTAGTTTCCTCTGACCATAGTATTCCTCCCTTCAGTACTTTCAACCAAGCAAGAAAAAATAAAATGTCCTTTGGCAAACCAAGGTGGATGATCACTTGAACTCAGGAGTTCAAAACCAGCCTAGGCAACATGGTGAAACCCCGTCTCTATATCACATACAAAAAATGTGCCAAGTGTGGTGAGATCCACCTGTGGTCCCAGCTACACAGGAGGCTAAGGAAGGAGGATTGCTTAAGCCTAGAAAATCAAGGCTGCCGTGAGCTATCATTGCACCACTGTACTCCAGCCTGGGCAACAGAGCAGGACCTTGGCTCAAAAAATAAAAATAAAAAATAAAATAAGGCTGGGCGCAAAGGCTCACACCTGTAATCCCGGCACTTCGGGAGGCCAAGACAGGCAGATCACTAGAGCTCAGGAGTTCAAGACCAGCCTGGCCAACATGGTGAAACCCCATCTCTACTAAAAATACAAAAATTAGCCAGGCATGGTGGCGCACACCTGTAATCCCAGCTACTAGGGAGGCTGAGGCAAGAGAATCACTTGAGCCCAGGAGGTAGAGATGGCAGTGAGCAAAGATCATGCCACTGTACTACAGCCTGGGTGACAGAGCAAGGCTAAATTTCAATAAATAAATAAATAAATAAATAAATAAATAAATAAATAAATAAAATATTAAATTGTATGACAATTATGTGACCATTCAAGATATCATATATGAACTATTATTTTAATAGTCCAGGAAGTAACTCCAGGAAGGGTTTAAATCCTGGTTAATGTTCTGTTTCACTTATGTGCAAAAAAAAAAAAAAAAAAAATGAATAAGGGGACCTGGAATATTTGGTTAGACTTTTGGTCTGAGGAACCAAGGGAAATCAAAAAATGTATCATGAGTATCTCTCCTAAAATTTCCCAAATGGTTCAGCTATGTAAAATACTAAGTATCTCAAAGTAGCCTATCATCCTCCATAATTCCACTGAAACTATACTTGATGGTTTACTAATTTCCTTGAGAACAGGAAGCTCTCATTTTCTCAAGAACAGATGTGTACCTCTTTTATACTGTCTCCCATCAACTCTGTCAAAATATGGTAATTAGAACATGGCTTACTCTATAATATTTCTTTTCTTCCTTTTTTTTTTTTTTTTTTTTTTTAGGCAGGATCTCATTCTGTTGCCCAGGCTGGAATGCAAGATCACAGCTCACTACAGCCTCCACCTCCCAGGCTCAAGTGATCCTCCCAGCTCAGCCTCCTGAGTAGCTGGGACTACAAATGTGAGCCACTGCACCCAACCTTCCTCTTCTTTATTGTGTATCTTTAGCAATTTGCCATACCAAAATAGAACTGACAGGGAGGAAAAGGAAAATATATGTTGAAACTAAGGGTAAAATGCCCATATTTTTAAAAATACCATACTAATATAAATTTTTGCAAGAAATTTTAAAAACAGATAAGTAAATAGGCACATTAAGTTAAATCATCTGTAATCCTACCACCAATAATTAACCAGTTTGTATATTTGGGTGAATCTTGTACTGGACCTACATAAACCTGCATTTATTACTTTCAATAATTGAATAATACTTTATTCACTGAATGTTTCCAAATTTATTTAATGAATAGTCCATTGACGATCATTCAGGATTCTGAAGAAAGCTAAAATAACAATTTGTATTAGGATGTTTTTGATTGTCAGGGACAGAAACCCAGTTTAACTACCTTAAGCAAAAAATGAAATATATTACTCCATGTAATTGGCAAGACCAGGGGTGAAACTAGTTTTCAATGTCGGGATGAACAGGTTCAATTGACATCCTCAGCTTTCTCTGTGTGTGTGTGTGTGTCTTGATTCTCCTTTGCTGTCTGTTGCCCTCATCCTCTCCCACTATATACAGATGGATCTTCTCCAGCCAGCCAGGAAAGATAGTTAGCTACAAGCAGCCTACATGATCCAGGTTTAGCAATCCCAGCCAAAAGGAGATTTTCACTAACAGGAGGGAAATGGAATAGAGAAACTTCGGTCTCTAATAAAGCAGTTTCAGTTGTTGAGGGTAGAGGTAGAGTCTGCCTACTTTGCAGTGGCTTTCACAATAACACAAGTGATTCAACCACCTCATCAGCTGCCTAATCAAGCCTGGCAGAGTATGTGTAGACTCGGGGCTTCTTGGGGCAACTTCATAGCGGTGGGTTCCTCTGCAGACTCTTATCATGGTCTCCTTTTCTGCAGTTACCTAAAGTTTCCAAGAATTCAAGTATTGTGGGAGTTTGATTTCAATCAAAGCTGCAGTGGTTGGCCCATATTTTTATAGATGTTTTGAAGATATTCTAAAGCTGGCAACACTGCAGGATTGAACCCCTTACAATGGAAGCCAGTCAAGTATTTTACTTGTTTAATACAGATGGATCGTTAAACTACATAACATTGATTTCAAATGTTCCAAAATGAGTCTTGAGTTTCTCTGAGGCTAAGCTGAAAATAACAATTAAACATCCCATGATGGCACATGACAGTTGGTAGATTGTTTTTATTCATTCATTCATTCATTTAGCAATTTTTTTTTTTCTTGAGACAGAGTCTGGCTCTGTCTGTCATCCAGACTGGAGTGCAGTGGCGCAATCTCAGCTCACTGCAACCTCCTCCTCTTAGGCTCAAACCGTCCTCCCACCTCAGCCTCCCTAGTAGCTGAGACTACAAGTACACACCACCACGCCTGGCTAGTTTTCATATTTTTTATAGAGACAGGGTTTTGCCATGTTGCCCAGTCTTGAATGGTCTTGAATTCCTGGGCTCCAGCAATCTGCCCATCTCCGCCTCCCAAAGTCCTGGGATTACAGGCATGAGCCACCGTGCCCAGCCCAGCAATTTTTGTTTGTTTTGAGATAGTGTCTCACTCTGTCACCCAGACCGGAGTGCAGTGACACAATCGTGGCTCACTACAGCCTCCAACTCCTGGACTCAAACGATCCTCCCACCTCAGCCTCCCACATAGCTCAACCACAGGCACTACCCAACCTGTCTAATTTTTTTATTTTTTGCAGAGACTGAGTCTTACTATGTTGTCCAGGCTGTTCTTGAACTCCTGGCTTCAAGCCATTCCCCCGCCTCATCCTCCCAAAGTACTGAGATTACAGGTATGAGCCACCATATCTGGCTTTTTTCTTTTCCTCCAAGCAATTCTCCTGCCTCCCGAGTAGCTGGGATTACAGGCGCCTGCCACCATGCCCAGCTAATTTTTTATATTTTTAGTAGGGACGGGGTTTCACCACGTTGGCCAGGCTGGTCTCGAACTCCTGACCTCAAGTGATCCACCCACTTCAGCCTCCCAAAGTGCTGAGATTACAGGCGTGAGCCACCATGCCCGGCCACGGCTGGCTTTTTTTTTTTTTTTTTTAAACAGTTATCGATTAAACACTTATTTTGTCAATTCCTTGTAGGGACGGATGGCACACACTAAAAGACACTCCCCCCACCCCCCCTGCTGGAGGAAGCCTACCTTCTAATTTGATATCGAAACAAGAAAAATGATCAGTATTTGGTAAGGTCAATGACAGGGAAACCCCAGGTTACTGTGGAGGACATCTCATTAGGGAGAAATTTAATTTATAAACATGGCATTAGAAATTAAAAGTGTCATTGTTAGAAGAATTTCTTGCCTCCTCCCCTCTAATTTATTTTAAAAGTATTTTGATAAGTGAAAGACAAAGTCCAGCTTTATGATTACATTATGATACTCAAAGATATGTTTTATGGAGGCATTCACAGAGTTCTCAGGTGGTTAAAGTTGCCCACGGTGTGAATATATGATTCCATAAAGGACAATGCTATCTTGCCACAAAGCTGATCCAACAAGCACTAGGTGGGGTTTTGAAAAACGACTCAGGATAATGAAGCAATCTGGAGTCTGAGCAACCTTGCTCCTTGAACTGTGCCATCTTTGGAAAATTGGCCCCCACCAAACTGTATAGCCAGATGAATGAGGACTCAAAAAGATAATGTATTACTCACTTTCCAGATTTAGCACGTTCCTAGAATTTTAAACTCATTTTCATGGACTGTTGCCTAACTGAGGGGAGGCTTAGACAAATTCAGAGTGGTTATGAGCAACATCCCCGAGGGAGTCAGTGCCCAAATTTGGAGTCCTTGTGTCCTGAACATTCCTGACACTGCTGGCTTGGAAATTCAGCCTGCCCGAGTTGGAGTACCCCAAGGATTTTAGATGCAGCTGAGAACTGCTGAATTAAGCCAAGTGTTGGAAGATCCTGCAATTTTAATTATTAAGTTAGCCCTCTGCTTTATTGAATGCATAAGCTGGTATATGCTTGGGAATGCTTCTGCTTCCAAACTCACAGCATCTACATTTTTCAGATGTTTGACCTTGATCTTGTGACCTTGCCTCTAGAACTCTGAGAGTGCTGGGAATACTCACAGCTGAGTGATGGGAGCAAAAACTAGACAGATAACAATCTTTTTTTTTTTTTCTTTTTTTCTTTTTTAACTCACTTAAAATACAGAGTCACCTGGATTGAGACTAGACTCTTTTAGACTAGACTCACCTTCCTCAAGTTATTAATTTTATCATATAATCTCAGTATGACTTCACTTTTTGAATTGATACCACTAAAGCCTGAAACTATTAAAGCTATGCAATCTGCTTGCTAAGACAAGCTGGCATTTCCTGATACTACTATTCAGATAGCTGAGAACCTTCTCTAGTCATGTTTTTCAAACTTTTCTGATTGCTGTTTGCAATAAGAGATGTATTTTTATCAGTAGCACACACACATACACATATACACATATGGTTGAAACAAACGTTTCATGAAACCATAATTATCCTTTCTGGGCCGGGCACAGTGGCTCACACCTGTAATCCCAGCACTTTGGAAGGCTGAGGCAGGTGGATCACTTGAGGCCAAGAGTTGGAGATCAGCCTGGCTAACATGGTGAAACCCCATCTCTACTAAAAACACAAAAATTACCCAGGCATGGTGGGTGCATATCTGTAATCCCGTCTACTCAGGAGGCTGAGGCAGGAGAATCACTTGAACCTGGGAGGCAGAGGTTGTAGTGAACCTAGATAGTGCCACTGCACTCCAGCCTGGGCAACAGAGTGAGACTCTGTCTCAAAAAAAAAAAAGAAAAAGAAAAAATTATCCTTTCTGCCTACAATGCCCTATGCCAAGGGTTACAACCCACAGTCAATCCATTCCTTAACCTATACCTGTCTGACTCATGAGCTAAGAAAGGCTTTACATTTTTAAATTGATGAAAAACAAATCAAAAGAAGAATAACTGATATAGAGACACATTTACAACATAGCATGCACTGCTACGAATCTTTGCATTTACTGTCACATTAAATCTTTACAATAGTTTGTCTTTGTCTTAATAAAAATCATGACCACAATAGCAACAATGGCTAATGTTTTTTGAGGAAGTGGTCATAGTGCTGAGCATTTTGGTAAATGCATTATGTGATACATGTATTTAATCCTTTCCACCCTACAAGGCAGGGAGTATTAGCCTTCCCATTTTACAGGTGAGGAAACAGAGGCCTGATAAGACTATGTAACTTGCAGAGCAACACACACCTAGGAAATGGCAGTTGGGGTTTGAGTCTAGGTTTTTCTGCTTCCGGGTCAATGATTTCGACTACTATTTACCTCGGTAGCTCCTTGCCAACTTGACCCACAACACGGACTCGATGTATATTTGAAGAATGAATGAATATAGGCATGAATGAATGAAGGACCTTGAGACAGAATGATGGTCTTCCATGGAACCTCACCAACTATGAGAACACAAACAAATGAGATGATTATTCTGTGCTTTCAAATGTAGGCTGAGCATGGTGGCTCATACCTGTAATCCCAGCACTTTGGGAGGCCGAGGCAGGAAGATCGCTTGAGCCCGGGAGGTTGAGGCTGCAGTGAGCCGTGTTTGTGCCACTGCACTCCAGCCTGGGCAACAGAGCAAGTCTGTCTCAAAAATAAAATGAAATAAATGCAAGCAAACAAAGTAAACATCGCATTTATTGAGTGTTTACAATGTGCCCAACATTGCATGTAAGTGCTTTCTTTTTGTTTGTTTGTTTTTGTTTCCTTTTTTTTTTTTTTTTGAGATGGAGTCTTGCTGGTCACCCAGGCTGGAGTGCAGTGGCCTGATCTCGGCTCACTGCAAGCTCCGCCTCCCGGGTTCAAGCCATTCTCCTGTCTCAGCCTCCCGAGTAGCTGGGACTACAGGCGCCTGCCAATGCGCCCGGCTAATTTTTTGTATTTTTAGCAGAGACGGGGTTTCACCGTCTTAGCCAGGATGGTCTCGATCTCCTGACCTTGTGATCCACCCGCCTCGGCCTCCCAAAGTGCTGGGATTACAAGCGTGAGCCACCGCGCCCGGCCGTAAGTGCTTTCAATGCATTTTCTCACTTGATCCTCGTGACACTATACGGTAGATGCTATCCCTGTTTTGAAAATTTAGACTGAGGTTCAGAGAGATTAAGTACCTTGCCAAAGATGACATAACCAGTGTTCAGATGTGGTGTCCCTGAGACTAGGACCAAGACCATGTTCTTAACCACTGTGCTATATACTTCCATTTATTAATTTCTAACATCCCTATAATATCTACCCTATGGTTTTAAAGGCAAAATAAGCAATGTGCTAGAGCCTTCATTAGTAACTATAGTGTGAACCAGGTACAGTGGCTCATGCCTGTAATCCCAGCTACTCAGCAAGCCGAGGTGGGAGGATCCCTTGAGGCCAGGAGTTTGAGACCAGCCTGGGCAACAAAAGGAAACTCTGTCTCCACAAAAATAAAAATTAACCAAGCATGGTGGCGTGTGCCTGTAGTACTAGTTACTCAAGAGGCTGCAGTTGGAAGATCCCTAGAGCCCAGGAGTTGAAGAATGCAGTGAGCTATGATCATACCACTGCATTCCAGCCTAGGTGACAGAGTAAGACACCATCTCTAAATAAATAAATAACTATAGTGTGCTCCAATGACATATTTCTCTATCAAAAAATTTAAAGCCTAAGACAGAAGAAGTGGAGGAAGCATAGAGATACCTTCCAGTACATTTCATATGAGGATTGTGTTACTAACATACTGTTATATAATCTTTGCAGATTTTCCATAAATCTAAAGCTTTTCTAAAATTAAAATTTATCTTAAAACACTCTGAAGCCCATGAAAAATATGTTCAACATCATTAGTCACTATAGATATGCAAATCAAAACCACAAGGAGATAACACTATACATCCACTAGGATGAGTATTTTTTTTTTTTTTTAAATGAGAATAACAAATGTTGGTGAGAATGCAAAGAAATTGAAACTCTCATACATTGCTGGGGAGACTGTAGAATGGTGTAGTTGCTGTGGAAAACAGTGGAGAGTTCCTCAATAAGTCAAACAGTATTACTGTATGACCTAGCCATTCCACTCCTAGGTATATATATACCCAACAGAACTGAAAACAGGTGTGTGAACAAACCACTTGTACACAAATGTTCATAGAAGTAACATTCACAACAGCCAAATTCAGAAACACCCAAATGTCCCTCAATGGATTAACGGATAAACACATGTGGTATAGCCATGCAATGGAATATTATTCAACCATAAAAAGAAAGAAAGTACTGATGCATGCTCAAACATAAAACAACCTTGAAAACATTGGTGAGTGGAAGAAGGAAAACACAAAAGACCACATACTGTATGATGTGAAATGTCCAGAATAGGCAAATCCATAGAAACAGGAAATACATTAGTAGTTGTCAAGAGCTGAGGACAGGAGGAGTGACGACGGTGCTGCTTAAGGGTTATGGGATTTATTTTGGGAGGGGATGAAAAGGTTCTGGAACTAGATGGTGGTGATGATTGCACAACATTATGAATTTACTAAATGCTACTGAGTCATACTTTACAATGGTTAAAACGGGGAACTTTATTTTATATGAATTTTACCTAAATTAAAAAAAAAATGGCCAGTCACAGTGGCTCATGTCTGCAACCCTAGCACTTTGGGAGGCTGAGGCAGGAGGATTGCTTGAGTCCAGAAGTTCAAGACCAGCCTGGGCAATATAGTGAGACCTGTTTTTTTAAAAATATATATATTATATATTTTTTATTATATTATATATATATATATTTTTTTTTTTGAGATGGAGTCTTCCTCTGTTGCCCAGGCTGGAGTATAGTGGCACAATCTTGGTTCGCTGCTACCTCCGTATCCCAGATTCAAGTGATTCTCCTGCCTCAGCCTCCCAAGAAGCTGGGATTAAAGTTGCCCACCACCACGCCTGGCTAATTTTTGTAGTTTTTAGTAGAGACAGGGTTTCACCATGTTGGCCAGGCTGGTATCAAACTCCTGACCTCAAGTGATCCACCTGCTTCGGCCTCTCAAAGCCAAGAGAGCTAGATCTCAGAGAATCTATTGAACCTGGAAGGCAGAGGTTGCAGTGAGCCGAGATCACGCCATTGCACTCTAGCCTGGGCAACAGAGCGAAACTATGTCTCAAAAAAAAAAAAAAAAAAGACTTGCCTGAGGATGTCTAGACATTGTGTGAAAGCACAGGGCTTTGATTCTGCCAGTTATAAAAGCCAGGCACAGTGGCTTACGCCTGTAATCCCAGCACTTTGGGAGGCCAAGGCAGGTGGATCACCTGAGGTCAGGAGTTTAAGATGAGCTGGGCATGAGCCCAGCCCTCAGACAAGTCTTATAACCTCTATCAGCTCCACTGTCCTCAACCATAAAATGTGTATCATTGCTATTATTGCTATTATTATGAAATACATTTTACATGAGGTGTCATTTAGCCTAACAATAATGATGTTGATGGTTAGTATATAGTTTGTTCCTTTCTTTCTTTCTTTGTGTATGACTTGAGTGTTGCTAATCTTCTTAGTAATCACTACATTAAAAGCAAACTGATCTGGGTTTAGGGAGATAACAATCGTATTTTGAATGGCTTTTATCTTCTTGAGAGGATTCCTACATCCCAGAAAAGTATTGCGTGAATAGATCTTTAAAGTAGTTTCCAAAGGAGTGTAGCAATGCACTATAACTATTATATGGCATTATGTTGAAATTTAGGCTAAATTGCTGTTACTAAAATTTCTAGGCTGATTCCAACCTGTTGCCAAGAACAGCCATGAAATTCGGAGGTGATAGGAAAAACTTTATTAAGAAAAAAGATACCTACTTCTCCTTCCCTTCCCCTTGAGAATAACTAAGCTATCACCATGAATACCAAGACTGCTATTTCTTCTTGTATTTGCATATGGCATCCTCCCAGGTAATTTATGGAGCAAATCCTGACACAGCTCCAGGAGAAACCATATAGCTCCTTTAGTATCATTAGTAACTAAAAGACCAGAACATTTAAAAAGGGAGAGGAAATTCATCTCCCAAAAGATTCAGGCACAAGGGAATCTGTTCCATACCCTCTACAGTCCCTCCACCCACACAACTCAGACATCGTAAGAGAATGACACTTCTAACTTCTAGAACCCTGCCCTCTAACCTCTGCTCCTTGTTTTTTTTTTTTTTTTTTTTTCTTTTGGCTCTGATTCTCCTGGGAGTTGAGGAACACTGGAAAATAGCTGCAGGGTTTGGCTTCCAGTTGGTTAACCCTGATGCTGATTTCTCTATAGGACATTTTCAATCTCTGTTCTTGGCAAGAAACTGCAGAACTACAAAAACTGCCAGCTGAATGAAAATATGTTGAAGAGCAACGGGGATGGGAGAGATGGAAATTTGGGGAGTGAAGGGTTTAACACTGTTCCCATTCCTGTTTGTACATTCTAGTCTAACCACCAATTAGAAGAAAGTTTGACTGACATTTGACCTACTGGATTAACACCATCAAAAGGGCTGAAACCCTCTTTCTTTTTATTTTTTTACTTTTTATACTTTTCATTTTTGAAACAGGATCTTACTCTGTTTCCTAGGTTGGAGTGCAGTGGCATGATCTCAGCTCACTGCAACCTCCACCTCCTGGGCTCAAGTGATACTCCCACTTCAGCCTCTGGAATAGCTGGGTTTACAGGCACACACCACCATACCTGGCTAATTTTTGTATTTTTAGTGGAGATGGGGTTTCACCATGTTGGTCAGGCTGGTCTTGCACTCTTGGTCTCAAGTGATCCACCCGCCTCAGCCTCCCAAAGTGCTGGGATTATAGGCTTGAGCCACTGTGCCCAGCCCCGTCTTTCTTATTCCATTCTACCTTACGTGACTCCTCCAACTAGGTTAAATGCCTTGTATTTATTTTAGTAGCACCTGTACTTCCTCATGCAGGCATTCCCAAAATATTTACAAGTGCATATCATGTGCCAATTTGCTACACCTTAGGTAATGATTTGTCCTTTAATTCAATAAATATTTATCGAGCACCTAAGACATATCAGGCACTTTTGGACTAGTGGGGGAAAAGCCCTTAACTAGTTGGGCAAAGACATTCTTCTCATGGAGCTTACATTCTACTGTGGCAATACACAAAGTAGAAAATAGATAGGTGCTATGGAGGGGGAAAGGGGGACTTTTGATGCCCAAGGTTAGGATTGTTGTTATGTACAAGGTGACAAGGGGAAGCCTTGTGGCTAAGTTCAGATCTGAGCAGAGGTTTGAAGACAGTGAGAGTGTGGACCAAGTAGCTATCTGGGAGACAGTGTTCTGGGCAGTGGGATCAGCAAGGACCAAGGCCCTGAGATGGGAGTCTGCTTAGTGTGGCATGGAAAAGCAAAATGGAAAACAATATGCAAATACTCTTACCCTCATGGGGCATAGAGTCTGGTTGGGGAGACAGATAGTAATCAAATATCTGTCTAATAAATGTCTACTTCTAAAGGGACTATGTGCCAAGAGGAAAACACAGATAGGGCTGGAAGACGCTATAAAGACACCTGATCGAATCTGAGGGAAGGATTCCCTTAGAAAATGTAGTTCCAACTGAAATCCAGAGAAGAAGAGGTTAATATGGTATTGAAAGAGGCCAGGACTTCCCATAGTGTTGGGATTACAGGCATAAGCCACTGCACCCAGCTTCCTTTTTTTTCCCAATCATCCTCAATATTAAATATTATTTTTAGTATGTATTTCCTAAGAACAAGGATATCCTTTGTGTCTTGTGACAAGACACAAAATAATTGAGCAGGCATTGAAAGGCTTCATATTCTCAGAAAAGTAGGTTTTCCTAGCAGACATTAAACATACTCCTGCAGGCCAGGTGCAGTGGCTCATGCCTGTAATCCCAGCACTTTGGGAGGCTGAGGTAGGAGGAGCACTTGAGGCCAGGAGTTTGGGACCAGCCTGACCAACATGGTGAACCCCATCTCTACTAAAAATACAAAAATTAGCTGGGCATGGGGTGTGCACCTGTAATCCCAGCTAGCAGGGAGGCTGAGGCATGAGAATCACCTAAACCCAGGAGGCAGAGGTTGCAGTCAGCCAAGATCCTACCACTGCACTCCAAACTGGTTGACAGAGCTAGACTGTCCCCCCCCCCCAAAAAAAAAAGAATATAGTACTGGAAGGGTGTTTCCCTTATAGAGGGAACAGTCTGTGTTCAAAGGGGTGAAAAGAAACAGCTCTAGCTTTAGGAACAAAAGATCCAGCGTCTGGCTTGCAGAGAATGAGGGGGGAGGCATCCTTGAGGAGCTGAAAGGAGCAAGGGACAAATCACACAGGGTTCCTTGCAGTTCGTATGTAGCTGTTTAAATAAATATGTTTGCCGTCTGCCTTCCCTGTTGGACCAAGCTGGGCACGGGGTAGGGGGGCAGCTGGGACCCTGTCTTGTTAAATACTGCATGCTAAGTACCTACCCAGAATGTGGCACACAGAAAGGGCACAGTTTGTATTTATTGACTGACTGGCTGTCTAACAACTCAAACAATCTGACATAACCATCTGAAAGCCTCAATAGTGCAAATGCAGCTTGCGTTTTGGGAGTAGTTGGTTCTGCCAGATTCCAGGTTTAGAAAAGGCCAGCAGATTCGGCAGTATTCAAAGCTGTGATTTCTATTTCAAAACCACAGATAGAAGCTGACCATGACCATGGGGGAAAGGAATTCAAATGATATTCATGATACTGGGTTGGGGCAGGGTTTCTATCTTGACTTGGTGATTGTGCATATCTTAGATGGGTGCTCCTTTGCTCATTTAATAGTTTGTATTAATAAGTAAAATGACCACATAGGAAAACGGTATTCTTTTTTTTTTTTGAGACGGAGTCTCACTGTCACCCAGGCTGGAGTACAGTGGCATGATCTCGGCTCACTGCAACCTCCGCCTTCCGGGTTCAAGACATTCTTCTGCCTCAGCCTCCCAAGTAGCTGCGACTACAGGGAAGTAGTCCCAGTACTTTGAGGCCAAGGCTGGTGGATCCCTTGAGGGCAGGAGTTTGAGACCAGCTTGGCCAACATGATAAAATCCCATCTCTACAAAACTACAAAAATTAGCTGGGTGTGGTGGTGCATGCCTGTAGTCCTAGCTACTCAGGAGGCTGAGGCAAGAGAATCACTTCAGTCCAGGAGTTGGAGGTTGCAGTGAGCTGAGATCACACCACTGCACTCCAGCCTGGGCGTCAGAGCGAGACTGTCTCACAAAATAAAAATAAAAAATGAAAAATAAATAAAATATGATGGTTGGTTGTACTTGGAATGCAAGGACAGAGGCATCCTTCACTCTGCACAGTTTGGTGGTGATGGTGTAGATACAGGACCTGGAAATGGTCGGGGCGGGGGGGTGATTTTTTTTTTTTTTTTTTCTACCAAGAGGGGATCCAAGCCTGGGGACAGTGTTAAGTTAGAGGAGGCCAGAATTGAGAGAATAGAAGAGAAACAATGATTGAACCTGGAATCAAATCGCATGTGAAGCATACTCTGCTTCTAGACTTTTCTGCTATTAAAGGCCCTAGATTCTATTTATTGTTTAAATTGGAACTTCTGTAATTGGTAGCCAAATTGTCCTAGCTGGTAAGGGTGATAGAAATCCAGAAACAGTTTTGTACACTCTAAAAATACAGCAGCATGTATAGAAAATCAGAACGAGGGTGGAATTGCTCCAAGATCCATCTTCTTTTAAGTTGTTTTGTTTTTAAGTGAAATCTTCCAAGAGTTCATCCCTTAAATATAAAAATGAAATTTTGAATAAGTAAAAATATGTGTGTTTTTTAAGAAAAATGCCGACCGTACAAAGAGGTATACAGTGAGAAGAGGGTATCCATCCTACTCATCTCAGTTCCTCTCTCCAAAGGCAACAGTTTAACTGTTGTTGCACTTTTCCTTGTGTGTACTCTCTAAGATATTCTGTGTATAGATCTTCCCTTTAATTTACACAAATGATACCATATTACCGTTGCTGTTTTTGCTCAGAAATATACCTTAGAGGTTGTTCCACATCAGAAAATATTTAAGCTGCTTCTTAAATACGGCAACATGACTAGAAATTTTTCATTCTTCATCTTATTGCTATGAACCCTACCTGTAATTGGGAGGTGGGGAGAATTTGTTTGTTGAATCAGTGAAATGAAGCAACAGCAACAAATACCTTCACAGTTGTCTGAGGAAGTGTATTTAAAACTATTGAACAGCTGCAAACTATTTCATTTTTTGGTTCTGTGATTTATCTAACCAAGCTCCTACAGAGAGTCATTTAGGTTGTTAACTTATTATTATTATTTTTTTTGAGATAGGGTCTTGCTCTATAACACAGGCGGGAGTGCAGTGGTGCAATCACAGCTCACCAAGAGGAACTCCTGGGCTCAAGAGATCCTCCTGCCTCAGCCTACCAAGTAGCTAGGACTACAGACACGCACCAGCACACCCAGCTAATTTTGAAAATTTTTTATAGTGACAGGATCTTGCTATGTTGCCTAGGCTGGTCTTGAACTCCTGGCCTCAAACAGTCCTCCCACTTGGGCCTCACAAAGTGCTGGGATTACAGGCTGTAACCTTTAGCTACCATATACAGAGCTGCAACAAATGTTGTACATGCTGCTTTGTTTGAAAGCTGTATCAACTGTTCTAAACAATAGCCTATGTAAATACAGGCTGTTGAACCAAAAGTTTTAAATTTGAGATGCTGAGTAAAAGAATTCAAAAACTGGGTTTGGTTGCTTAGTTTTTGGCATATAATCCTCTTTTCTCCTACAAATAGAATTCTTTTTCTCATTCATTGATCCATCCATTCATTTATCAACAAATATTTTGGGGCACTCAGTATGTGCCAGCGAGTATTTTAAGTGCTGATCATTACCTCCAGGGCCTAATACCACATGCTCATTCAAGAAGCAGATGAGGTTGGGCGTGGTGGTTCACGCCTGTAATCCCAGCACTTTGGGAGGCCGAGGCGGGCATATCACGAGGTCAGGAGATCAAGACCATCCCGGCCAACATGGTGAAGCCCCGTCTCTACTAAAAATACAAAAAAATTAGCCTGGCGTGGCAGCGGGTACCTGTAGTCCCAGCTACTTGGGAGGCTGAGGTGGGAAAATGATGTGAACCTTGTAGGCATAGCTTGTAGTGAGCCGAGATCGCACCACTGCACTCCAGCCTGGGTGACAGAGCAAGACTCCATCTCAAAAAAAAAAAAAGAAGCAAGTGATAGGTCCAATGAATGTCTAGTCCTCTGTGGTTATTTAGACATATTAATGCAAGCTATGCAACACATAACCATGTTTCAGTCAGTGACAAATCGCATATATAACATTGGTCCCATTCGATTTTAATACTGGATTTTTACTATACATTTTCTTTCTTTGTTTAGAGGCAAGGTCTTACTGTTTCCTATACTGGAGTGCAGTGGTTTGATCATGGCTCACTGCAGCCTCCACTTCACGGGCTCAAGCAATCCTCCTACCTCAGCCTCCCAAGTAGCTGGAACCACAGGTGCGCACCTCCATGCCCAGCTAGTTTTTTAAAAAAATTTGTCAAGAATTTCATTATGTTGCTTAGTCTGGTCTCAAACTCCTGGGCTCAAGGGATCCTCCTCTCTTGGTCTCCCAAAGTACTGGGGTTACAGGTGTGAGCTACTGGGCCTGGCCCTTTTCCTATATTTAGATATGTTTGGATACACAGATACTTACCATTCTGTTGCAGTTGCCCAGAGCGTTCAGCACAGTAACATGGTGCACAGGTTCGCAGCCTGGGAACCTAGGTGTGTAGTAGGCTGTCCCATTTAGGTTTGTGTGCGTGTACTCTGTGATGTGCAAAAAATGAGGAAATCTGCTACCTACACATTTCTCAGAACATGATCCCCTCATTAAGCGATGTGTAACTGTACTTGAGGGACTACCTATAAGAGCTTTACAGTTATTTCAGTACAAACCAACCCAATCTTGGACCTGTACCAGAAGGGGGTCATTTCTATGCAAGATTATTCAATCCTTTTAAGTGAAAAAGGCTACAGTATGAGTCCAACAAATGTATCATTTATTGAGCCTTTGTAGAGATAGAAAGCATTTAATAACTAACTAGATGTTATCTCAGGAATGGCAATGAGTCCTACAGTTTGTTCCTTAATTCATTGCTACAATATTGTTTATTTTGTGCTTTTAAAAAATATTTAATTTCCTCTTGATTTTTACCATCAAGTACGTAAGAACCAATTTTGGCTCAGTATTTGCCATTTTTTTCTACAGTTGCAATATTCCATTTCATCATGTAATCCTCAAAAATATTAAAACTCTGAGAAAATAAGATGCGTCGCTAAAAATATAATGCTGAACTCTTCCTGTGGCCTAGATGCATGGTTTCTGACAAATTAATGTGTTATTAAAACAACTGACCTATGAGAAAAATCTGTGATCACATTCATTACAAGCAGAACTGAAAAGATCTATTAGAAATTGATTTACATCAAGTGCATCTTTATAATTCCACGTCTCATTCTTTACTTTCTGTTTATGCCTTTGCCAAACTTAAAATGAAGTATTTGGCTGGGTGCAGTGGCTCACGCCTATAATCCCAGCACTTTGGGAGGCCAAGGCAGGCAAATCACTTGAGGTCAGGAGTTCAAGACCAGTGTGGCTGTCATGGTGAAACCCCATCTCTACTAAAAATACAAAAAAATTAGCCAGGCATGGTGACACTCGCCTATAATCCCAGTTACTTGGGAGGCTGAGGCAGGAGAATAGTTTGAACTCAGTAGGTGGAGGTTGCAGTGAACTGAGATCGGGCCACTGCACTCCAGCTTGGGCAAGAGAGCAAGACTCCATCTAAAAAAATTAAAAAATAAAAATAGAAAAATAAAATGAAATACTTAATCGTGTGATTGTTTCTCTTGTTTCTCCTCGACTGGACTCTGAGCTTCATGAGATCAGTGACTGAGTCTATTTGTCTATCTGTTTTCTCTCTGTGCCTAACACATGGTAGGTGCTGAATAACTATTGGTGGAATTTATTTGGCCATGTGCTTATGATTCAGACGTACTAAGGTAAAAGTAGTTTGTTTAATGAAATTAAACTAAAACAATAACATGAAAAAAATTAAGTAAAACAAGCCAGGCATGTGGGTGCACCCCTGTAGACCCAGCTACTTGGAAGGCTGAGGCAGGAGGATCATTAGAACCCAAGAGTTCAAGGCTGTAGTGTGCCATGATTGTGCCTCTGAATAGCCACTGTGCGCCAGCCTGGGAACACAGCAAGACCTCATCTCTTACAAAAAATAAAGCCAATCAACAATTGAAAATAAAATAGCTAATTTAGTCAACCAGTCAAAATAAAGGAGAAGCAACATGGCTAGGCCTATGAGTTTCTTTATTTTTTATTCCATTGATAGGAACATTTCCTGCAGCCAAGGGAAAGTAAATTCATTTGTTTAATGGGCAAAATGAGGCAACCACCTTCATAGACTTCTGAGGAAACAGCCTAAAATGATTGTGCTCTATATAATATCAAAGGAATGTGAGAGAACCCATAATAAAAATGACAGTCTGATACACCCAAATGACCCCTTCCATCTTAAGACCTTGAGACATTTTGCAAATGATAATTGTCTCTTACATCATCTCCATGAGGTAAGAATTTTCTCTCCATTTATAACTAAGCCTACATAAAGTTATTTCTCTTAAAGTCCCAAGTCACGGCTGGTATTTGAATCCTTCACCTCCTGAGATATGTGTAAGTTAGCACATAAATCACATTGTTAAATGAGGAAAAAACTTTAAATCGGGGTAAAGTTATGTTTGGCCAATCAAGAGTCTAAGCTCATTAGGGACTTCAGATTACAAGTAACAGTTCCCCAATGATGAATAGAAATAGGAATGGACTAGGGGAATTTCAAGATAAAAATCTGTTCAGTTTTACCTTATATTTTAATGACATTTTCAATATTTGGATGGCCTAAGAGATGAATTGACTTCAAAACACATTCTGGAATGGCGGGTGACCTGGTGCCAAAATAAAGAATATCTGACCAAGTATACATTCCCAGGGGAATGATAATAAAATCCTAGACTGGGAGAATGTTTCATTTTATTGCCCAAATCCGTGGAAATTCACCATGGCGGATCAAACTTTTAATATTTGGTCACAACGGGACATCATTCTTAATGATACCCAGCTGCAGAGAGTGTGTGCTTGGATTTTTCATTCCTACCTTTGTGCTATTAGGAATGCTGTTTTTTATATGTACATAATTTTTAAACTCTTATTCATAAATCATTACAAGTGTCAAGAGAAATTATAAGACTAGTATTAAAAAACTCTCACATCCCTTCTTCCTAGATTCACAAACTTGTTAACATTTGCCCATTTTCTTTGTCATTTGTCATATGCAAACCTTTTTTGAGATGGAGTTTCACTCTTGTCACCCAGGCTGGAGTGCAATCTTGGCTCACCACAACCTCCGCCCCCTGGGTTTAAGCAATTCTCCTGCCTCAGCCTCCCGAGTAGCTGAGATTACAGGCATATGCTACCATGCGCGCCTAACTTTTGTAGTTTTAGTAGAGACAGGATTTCGCCATGTTGGCCAGGCTGGTCTCGAACGCCTGACCTCAGGTGATCTGCCTGCCTTGGCCTCCCAAAGTGCTGGGATTACAGGCGTGAGCCACTGCGCCCTGCCTGTAAACATTTTTTAAAAACAGTTTGTGATTAAGTTGCATTCATCATTCTGCCTTGTGCTTATATTCCTTAGTATGTATCTCCTAAGAACAAGGATACCCTCTTATGTAACCACACTGCCATTATCTCATTCTGTCGCCAGGCTGGAGAACAGTGGCGTAATCTTGGCTCACTACAACTCCGATTCCTGGGTTCAAGCGATTCTCCTGCCTCAGCCTCCTGAAAAGCTGGGACTATAGGCATGTGCCACCATGCCCAACTAATTTTTGCTTTTTTCACCATGTTGGTCAGGATGGTCTCAATCTCTTGACCTCGTGATCCGCCTACCTAGGCCTCCCAAAGTGCTGGGATTACAGGCGTGAGCTACTGTGCCCGGCTGCAAGTAATTAAATATTGATCAATATTTTTATTGAATGTACTATCATCCAATTTTGTCAATTGACCAAAAAGGACTTTTGTTGCATTTTTTCCTCCAGTACAGAATCCAGACCAAGTTTGCATATTTAATAATTATGCCTCCTTTGATTTTGATCAGTTCCTCAGCCTTTCTTTGTCTTTTATGATAATGACATTTCTGAAGAACACACACCTATTTTAAAATGGCTTACATAGACTTTTTTTCAAGAAACCTAAATTTTATGGTTGTTGCCATTTTTCAGTTAACAGTTTTCAATGGTAACTTTGTAAGAAAAGGAGAGATGAGAATTACATAGCTTTTGACTCAGTACTGTCACTGAAGTCCATAATTAATCCGTTTGTGTATATTAATGTTTCTTTTTGTTTGTTTTTTTTTTTTTTTTTTTTTGAGACAGAATTTCAATCTTGTTGCCCAGGCTGGAGTGCAATGGTGCGATCTTGGCTCACTACAACCTCCTCCTCCTGGGTTCAAGTGATTCTCCTGCCTCAGCCTTCCGTGTAGCTGGGATTACAGGTACCCGCCACCACCACGCCTGGCTAAGTTTTGTATTTTTAGTAGAGACAGGGTTTCACCATGTTGGCCAGGCTGGTCTTGAACTCCTGAGTTCAAGTGATCCACCTGCCTCGGCCTCCCAAAGTGCTGAGATTACAGGCATGAACCACCATGCCCGGCCACATATATAATGTTTTAAAGCAGTGCATGGCATATAGGTACTACTCAATAAACGTCCTCAAGGGTATACATTTTCTCCCTCCTATCCCCAACTCTGTGTTCCCTGTGAGTGAGGGGCACGCATGAATCTTGGTCATTTTATCCTCAGTTTCTAATACAAAGGCTGACAGTAGATTGTTGAATGAATGACTACCACAGGGGTGAGGAAGTATCCCCAGATGTGTTAAATGACAGCATCTCTCTTTTTCCTTTCTTTTAGAGACAAAGTCCAATCTTTTTGAAATGGTTATTTACTTTTTGTGTATTTTCTAGTATTCATTAAGTCTTTGACATTTTCTTACTGGATTATTTGTCTTTTGATTACTGATTTATAGGTTTTTTTTTTTTTTTTTTAAGAGATTTTCTCCCAGGCTGGAGTGCAGTGGCACCATCATAGCTCGCTGTAACTCCTGGGCTCAAGCAATCCTCCTGCCTCAGCCTCCTGAGTGACTGGGACTATAGACACATGCACCACCATGCCTCCCTAATTTTTAAATTTTTTGGAAGCAACGGGGTCTTGCTATGTTGCTCAGGCTGGTCTCAAATTCCTGGGCTCAATCATTCTTCCTGGAAGCTTGATCTCCCATAGTGTTGGGATTATAGGCATAAACCACTGCACCCAGGTTCCTTTTTAAAAAAAAAAAATCATCCTTATTATTAAATATTATTATTTTTACTATGTATTTCCTAAGAACAAGGATATCCTTTGTGTCTTGTGACAAGATATAAAATAATTGAGCAAATATTGAAAGCCTTCATATTCTCAGAAAAGTAGTTTTGCCCAGCAGACATTAAACATTCTCCAGTCAGGGCATGGTGGCTCATGCCTGTAATCCCAGCACTTTGGGAGGCTGAGGCAGGCAGAGCACTTGAGGCCAGAGTTTGAGACCAGCCTGGCCAACACAGTGAAACCCTGTCTCTACCAAAAAATAACCCAAAATATTAGCTGGGCTTGGTGGCACACCTGCAATCCTAGCTTCTCGGGAAGCTGAGGCAGGAGAATCGCTTGAACACGAGAGGTGGAGGTTGCAGTGAACCGAGATTGCGCCATTGCACTCCAGCCTGGCAACAGACCCAGACTCCGTCTCAAAATAAAATAAAATAAAATAAACATACTCCAGGAAATAACATTTTGTCTACTCCCCAAGTGCTTAAAATCCTCTGATATCATATGTATTCTATTATCTTTTTTCCTTAGGTCATTTTAAATATAATTTTCTTCCCTTCTGTTTTCATTCCTTCTCTCTACATTTTAGGATACTGAAAACTCATTAACTTTGATTCTGCTAAATTAAAATTTGTGGAGTTTTGAACAATTCTTTGTCCTCTAAACATGCTAAGAGAATTTTGAAAAACTAAGCATTTGTAAGGGTGCTGGGCTAGTCTACTTAAGGAAATCCATAGTGCTTTGCTTACGCTTTATTTACATGTAAGTGTTGGGTTAATGGCAAATCACTGTCTACTGTTATTTAGTTACCATTTAGGGGACACTTACTGTGTTTCTGTGTACCTGCTGTCATCTCCACACATCAATGTTTCAACAACAAACAAGGCAGTTGATGCTCAGAGAGAGTAACTAGCCCAAGGTCAGACAGCTGGTAAGTAGCTCAGCTGGGATTTGAACCCAGGCCTCTAAATTCCACTTTGGCTAGACCACTCTGTGCCAGACTAGTTTGATGTGCATATGCAGGTCCTTGTCCTTACAGTTCTGCATTCTTGGTAGGCACATTGAACATGTGCTTAGTTACCAGCAAAGCAATTTCACACACACAAACACACACACACACACACACACACACACACACTTTCCTGAAGGTACATCAGCAAAAAGAAAAAAAGAATTAAATATATGCTGTTTCAAGAAAATCAACGATGTAGTATTGGTGGGAAAACTACAACTTTGGCCTTCTTTTCAGGCAGTTTTTATTTTACTTTTACTTTAGTTTTTTTTTTTTTTTTTTGAGACAGAGTCTTACTCATTCGGCCAGGCTGGAGTGCAGTGGTGCCATCTCAGCTCACTGCAACCTCCACCTACCAGGTTGAAGTGATTCTCCTGCCTCAGTCTCCCTAGTAGATGGGACTACTGGCATGCACCACCATGCCCAGCTAATATTTGTATTTTTAGTAGAGACGAGGGTTTCACCATGTTGGCCAGGCTGGTCTCGAACTCCTGACCTCAAGTGATCCGCATTTCTCAGTCTCCCAAAGTGCTGAGATTACAGGTGTGAGCCACTCATAATCCCACCAAGCCCGGCCATAAGGGGGATTTTATTTTGAAACACAGAGTAGTATATGAGTGTGGCCATCAGAACCTCGTCCGTCTTCAGAGCCTCTTAAAGTTCTAACTCCAGCCCTGGGTCCTTTAAAAGTAAGGAAACAGCATTTCATTTAAAAATATTCTTTTCATTGCTTCAGAGAATGCTTCCCTCACATTGAGTTAATGAGCTTTTCCTGAAAAATTCAGTTGTGAGCGATTTTTCTTTTGAATTATCCAATGCAGAGTACATTCTGAGTGATTAGAGGGGCTCCTAAGATAAAAGGAATCACCTGATAGAAAACAGACTCTGGTGCTTAGGAAGAGTTGCAAATGGAGGAGATTTGGGGGCAGCGTTACTTTCTGACTTTTCATGGTTTATATTTGGTCAGCTAAGGATTTAATTATTTCTTCATATTCAGATAAAGTGCCCTTCTGAATACTTAATAGCCCACTGTGGATACTTGGTTTTTATTTCTTTAAAAATCCTTTTATTTATTTAATTTTTTGGCTGGGTGGGGTGGCTCACACCTGTAATCCCAGCCCTTTGGGAGGCTGAGATGGCTGGATCACCTGAGGTCAGGAGTTTGAGACCAGCCTGGCCAATATGGCAAAACCCAAACTCTACTAAAAATACAAAAATTAGCTGGGCATGGTGGCAGGTGCCTGTAATCCTAGCTGCTCAGGAAGCTGAGGCAGGAAAATCACTTGAACCTAGGAGGCAGAGGTTGCACTGGGCCAAGATCACGCCACTGCACTCCAGCCTGGGCAACAGGGTGAGACTCTATCTGAAAAAAAAAAAAGTCTTTTTTTGGGGGGAAGGGAGAAGAGACTGGGAAGAGCATGAAAGGAATTTTGTTAACTTATTTAAGGGGAGAACCATAAAACTGTCCATCTACCCATATATTATATATTCCTTTTATATAATATATATGATTTACTGTTCAGAAGTATGATTGGTTTCATTTAAATCATATGCATTTTCTAATTATGCTTGCCTCAAAAATTACGGGAAAGAAAAGTCCTGAGCTGTTTTGCATTTCACCTATATAAACAGATGAATGAGTGTTTTATAATAAACATGTGCATGTTTATAGTAACGAGTGAGATTGTCCTGATAGGCTGGTGGCAGTAACCACAGCGAATATTTGCTGAGCAGTTGCTATCTGCAGGCACTATGAGAAGCACTTCACTCATGTAATCCTTACCTCAAACCTCAGAGGCAGTTACTGCTATTGATTATCTGGTTTTATAGATGAAGACAATGAGCCTCATTAAGATTACTTGTGAGCTAAAGCCCCCACAGCTAGCAATCCCATTCAGTCTGACTTCAGATGCTACACTTTGTTTGGGATCAGTCCCTGTTGTCAGGATGGAGAATTGGAAAGGCACTAGAAAGGATTCAGGAAACCAGAGAAGGACCTGTTGCAGTTGTCTAGCTAAGAGATGATGGAAGCTGGGACTAGAATTTCGAAGGTTAAAGTATAAGGAAATGGAGGGAAATGGTTAGGTCTCAGTGATGGCTTTGATACAGACATGAGGAAGGGAATGTTATTGAGAACTGGGTTTTCGTTTGACATGGTGGAAGAAAAACATCCATCAAAACTTAGCCTGATTTCCTTATCAGAGAAAAGTCAGTCAGAATTAGTGGAAGGCAAGGAATGAAGACGCATTTTAAAGGAAACAGTTTCATGATTCTCAGGAAAAAGAACCGGGCTATAAAATGATTTCCAGGTCTGCCCTGAGTACTTGCGCAATAAAGAGCTAGAAATGGTGTGCAATTCAAATATCAGTTGGACAGTAAATGGTGCTTCTCAAGTGTTTGAAGGTGATTAAAAGCAGTTTGTTTTCTAAGCTGTTTAAATATTCCCTTTGGAAATCTTGTTAAACTCATTTGCTTCTCAAACTCTTTCTCTTTAAAAAGAGGAAAAGATAAACTTCAGCTGAGCCTCTGTCTCAATGAGGCTTCACTTGATTAGAAAACATTGACCAACTGCATTAGCCCGTGTCTTCATCTGTGGTCAATAGAATTACTTCCCACAGGCACTGAATCTGCAATCCACAAAGTCTTAGCTGGTGTTCATGATCGTTTCAATGACTGCTCCAGCCACTATTTTGCGTTTTGCCAAATAGGCTGATAGGAAGAGGGTGGGGATTAGGGGCAGAGTCTCATCCCATGCCTTGGGATGGACAACAAATCCCAGATCACGGAACCACATAGTGGTAAAGATATTTCCCCTAACACTTGAATACCTATTCATGCTAGGCTTCTGAATATATTACCTTTAGTCTTCACAACCATTAGACAAGGAATATTTTATATTGTCCATTTTGCAAATGACAGAATCAAAACTTCAGCCCTGCATATCCAAGTGTCTGCTGGCCCTCTTTGCCTGTACATCATACAAGCTACCAACCAAACAACTAATTATATATATATATATATATATATAGAGAGAGAGAGAGAGAGAGAGAGATGCAGTCTCACTCTGTTACCCAGACTGGAGTGCAGTGGCACGATCTCAGCTCACTGCAACCTCCCCCTCCCAGTTTAAGTGATTCCCCTGCCTTAGCCTCCTGAGTAGCTGGGATTACAGGCATGCGCCACTACGCTGGCTAATTTTTGTATTTTTAGTAGAGACAGGGTTTCACCATGTTGGCCAGGATGGTCTTGAACTCCGGGCCTCAGATGCTCTGCCCACCTCAGCCTCCCTAAGTGCTGGGATTACAGGTGTGAGCCACCACACCTGGCTAAACAACTAATTATATTCTTTACCTCCTCCTGTTATTGATATGACCGCAGCCATCTATGATTAGAAATCTAGACTCATTCTTGATTCCTCCTCTCTCTTAACCTAAATAGATCCTATCAATTACTAAATTTTAATGGTTTTACTCCTGATACCTCTGTCTTAGGTTTTTTGGTTTTCCCTTTGAATTAGTTTACTATGGCTGCTATAAAAAATAACCACAAACTTAGTGGTTTAACACAACACAAATATATCCTCCTACAGTTTGGGTGACCAAAAATCTGAAATGAGTCTTACAGGCCTAACATCAAGGTGTCAGCAAAGCTGATTCCTTCTGGGGTCTCTAAGGGAGAATCCATTTTTGTGTCTTTTTTTTTTTCTTTTTTTGAGACCAAGTCTCACTCTGTCGCCAGGCTAGAGTGCAATGGCACGATTTCAGCCCACTGGAACTTCCGCCTCCTAGGTTCAAGCAATTCTCTTGCCTCAGCCTCCTGGGTAGCTGGGATTACAGGTGTGTGTACCACCATGCCCAGCTAATTTTTGTATTTTTAGTAGAGATGGGGTTTCACTACGTTGGTCAGACTGATGTCAAACTCCTGACCTTGTGATCCAACTGCCTCAGCCTCCCAAAGATCCACCTGCCTCAGCCTCCCAAAGCACTGGGATTACAGGCATGAGCCACTGCACCCAGCCCTCATGTCTTTTCTAGTTCCTGGAAGTCACCTACATTCCTTGGCTTGTGGCCCCTTCCTTCCACCAAATCACTTTTTCTATCCTTGCTTCCGTAGTCACATGACCTACTTCCTCTCCTACAGTTAAATCTCACTCTACTTCCGTCTATATTATAAGGGTAATTGTAATTATATCTGGGACCCACCCAGATAATTCAGGATAATTTCCCCCTTTCAAGAGCCTTAACTTAATCACATCTGTAAAGTCCTTTTGCCATGTAAAGTAACATTCACAGGTTCAAGGGTTAAGACATAGCCATCCATGGGGGTTATTTTGCACCCTTCTACAACCTCCTAGCCTGGTTCACTGTGTCCTGATCTCTCACTTCCTAGCCAGCCTCCCCACCTTTAGTTTAATTCATCTTCCCTTCCCCACCCATCATTTACAGCAGTGATTCCCAAAAGCAGGTGCAGAAACTGAACTCATGGGAAGGTTGTTAAAAATATTAGGTGCCAGGGGAGGGGGAGAAGGAGTGAGGGATTAAAAATTACCTCTTGGGTACAGTGTACATTGCTCTGGTGAGGGGTATACTGAAAACTCGGACTTCACTGCTATACAGTTTATCCATGTAACCCAAAACTACTTGTACCCCTAAAGCTATTGAAATAAAAAAAAAAAAAAAAAAGATCACCTAGCAGAAAAAACAAAACTAATCACATGATTTCTGTTCATTAATACCCCTTATAATCTTCTGTTTTGCTTCTGCATATGTGACCAATATAAACATTTTTATGTTAAAAAAAAAAAGTGACTGGGCTGTACCCATATAGATTCTGATTCAGAAAGTCTAGTGGATCTATGCTTTATAAATTACCATCTGGCCAGGCGCAGTGGCTCACGCCTGTAATCCCAGCACTTTGGGAGGCCAAGGTGGGAGCATCGCTTGAGCCCAGGAGTTTGAGACCACCCCGGGCAACACAGTGAAACCCTGTCTCTACAAAAAAATCAGCCAGGCGTGGTGGTGCACACCTGTAGTCCTAGCTACCCAGGAGGCTGAGGTGGGAGGATCACCTGTTGCCCAGCCTGGGCAACAGAGTCAGAGGCCGTCTCAAAGAAATAAAGTAAAGAATAAGCAAAACTTTATAGCACATTGAAAGCTACAGAATTTCTATAGAGAAGAAACTCAGGATAGCAATTTGAGAGAGTGACCCATAGGAGAATTACCATAAAATTGTCTGCATAACAAGCACACTGCTTTTACATTGCCTCTTACAGAACAATAAAAATAGCAAAGTTTTCTATTTCTAAGGTGTTTTTATTCATATATTACATAGTTTTAAAACAATTGTGTTTTAAATTAGAAGTAGCTTTCAGGGATCGATGCAGGTTAGTGAGAGGAGAGGGAGAAGGCTAAAACCTTCCTGCTCCATATCCCACCTTATTATCCTATTGTTTTTCTCATGCCCAGTTAGTTTTGGGGACCTCTGATTCTGACTATAAACTTATTAAGGACAGAGATTGTATCTCATTCTATATTTAATCCCCAGCACCTAGGACATTGTTTGGTACATCATTGGTATTCATTTAATGTATATTCAATAAATGTTCAATTAATCGATGAACAAATGGAATAAATGCTAGTACAAAAGAGTTTGTTGGCTGGGTATGGTGGCTTACACCTGTGATCCCAGCACTTTGGAGACCAAGGTGGGTGGATTGCTTGAGGTCAGAAGTTCGAGACTAGCCTGGCCAATATGGTGAAACCCTGTCTCTACTAAAATAAAAAAAATTAGCTGGGCATGGTGGCAGGTGCCTGTAATCCTAGCTACTTGAGAGGCTGAGGCAGGAGAATTGCTTGAACCCAGGAGGTGGAGGTTGCAGTGAGCCAAGATTACACAATTGCATTCCAGCCTGAGTGGCAGAGTGAGACCCTGTGAGCGTTTGCTGTTGAAGAGTGTACAAATGCCTATGATGCAAGCCTAAAGTGAACACAAACACTTCTAGGCAGTAAAAAGCCAAGCAGATGTACATTATTTTGTATCTGTCTAGATATGGGGTGAACAGATAATAGCAAACACCTGAGAAGCACTTACTATGTGCCAGGCACATAAGCACTGCATATGTATTAGCATGTATCTGTATCATCTCACTTAATTTTTACAAGAACCTTAACATCTCTTGAAAATTCCATTTTCCAATGATGAAATAATGTAGTGAAATAATTTGCTCATGATCACAAGGCTAGGGAGTGGATTCAAACCTGGGCAGCCTAGTTTCTAAATTAGGTGACAAGAGAAAGTAAATATGCTGAGTTGTATAACTATCACCATAACAAACGAGAACACTGTTGTTACCCCAGTAAGAAGCCACATGCCTGATTAGGTTAATCCCTCTTCCCACCTCCAGTCATAGGACATCACTAATCTACCTTCTGTCTCTATAGATGTGCTTTTCCAATACATTTCATGTAAATGGAATCATACAATATGTGCTCTTTTGTGTCCGTTTCTTTCATTTAGCATATTTTATAGACTCATCCATGTTGTAGCATGTATTCTTTTTTTTTTTTTTTTTTTTTGAGACAGGGTCTCACTCTGTTGCCCAGGCTGGAGTGCAGTGGCATGATCACAGCTCACTGCAACCTCCACCTTCTGGGATCCATTGATCCTTCCACCTCAGCCTGTTGAGTAGGTGGGACTACAGGTGCACACCACCATAGCTAGATCATTTTTTTTTTTTTTGTGGAGACGGGGTTTTGCCATGTTACCTAGGCTGGCCTTGAACTCCTGAGTTCAAGTAATCTGTTGATATCGGCCTCCCAAAGTGCTGGGATTACAGGCATGAGCCAGTATGCCTGGCCTTCTTTCCTCTTTATGGCTGAATAATATTCCATTGCACAGCTCTACCACATTTTGTTTACCCATTCACCAGTTGATGATTATTTGGGTGGTTTCCACTTTTTGGCTATCATGAATAATGTTGCTATGAATATTCATGTACAGATTTTTTGTGGATATATGTTTTTATTTCTCTTGGAATAGATTCTTAGAAATGGAATTGCTTGATGGTATGGTTATTTTGTTTACTTTTGTTTCTGTTTAATGTTTAAGAAACTATGGTCTGACATTTAAGCCAAGATCTGAAGGGTGAGAAAAGACAAGGGTAAAGGAAGGGAAAATGTTCCAAGCAGTGAGAAAACCACTAGTTTCTGTGTTTCATATGTGGTATCTACAAAGAAATAATTATTGGATCTAAAACCCGAGGCAAAATAGTGTTATCAAAGGAAATCTGTCCATTTCTTATGATGATAAATGTGCCTACATCACAGCTAGGTAGCCTTTCCCCAATGTGAACAAATATTCTGTGAGAAATTGTTACAAAAACAAAATCCAAACTAATTTTAAAAACAAGACAAAGCAAGTAAACAAGCAAAACCCCAAACTCTGGCCCTGTTAGTCTTACATAGAGGGTTATATGCTAAAATGTCCATGACTGTTCCTTCTGTTCTGTCTTCTTCTATGTTTCAGCAAGTTTATCACCTCAATGCAGAGCAGTAATATTTGCAATCTGAAAGCCTCAGCTCTGTTTGCGTTGCTTCCCAGAAGACAAATGGTGTTCAGTGAAATGGAGGAAAATAATCATACTCAAGCCATGTTTTTCCAATATGCTTTCCCCCTTTTTGTCAAATTGTGTTAAGGTTTTGTATGTATGTGTGTGTTTTCCCTTTCTATGTGCTTTTCAGTGTGAGACAGAGCAAGTATTCATGACTCCGGCAGTTCAGCCCATCAGTTGAGTACACAATACATTGGTTAATCCAAGGTGACCTGCGGGTTGAAACTCCGTTTGCAAAGGCAGCTGCAGTACAACCACCAGGCAATTACCACATTATAAGGCATGAACGTAAAGTTAGAGAGATGATTTCTAAAAGGCCCCAAAGTGAGTTTTTACTTCTTAGGCTTATGACCAGAAATTCATGGCACATTAAGTTTTCCATCTGAAAGCTAGGAGAATCCCTTGTCACAGCTTCTAACTTCTAAGAGATTGCAGAGAGAAAATGTCAGGATTTCTCTGGATGAAAAGTATTCTCCAAGTATAGTGATACAATTCCAGCTTCTTCTCTATACTTTTAAGATCAAATAAGAGGGAGGGAGGCCAGGCGCAGTGGCTCATGCCTGTAATCCCAGCACTTTGGGAGGCTGAGGTGAATCACCTGAGGTCAGGAGTTGGAGACCAGCCTGGCCAACATGGTGAAACCCCATGTCTACAAAAATACAAAAATTAGCTGGGGTTGATGGTGGGCGCCTGTAATCCCAGCTACTCAGGAGTCTGAGGCAGAAGAATCCCTTGAACCCAGGAAGCAGAGGTTGCAGTGAGCTGAGATCACACCACTGCACTCCAACCTGGGCAAGAGAGCAAGACTCCGTCTCAAAAAAAGATACTAAATAAATAAATAAATGAGAGGGAGGGATTGGTGGTATATCTGGGGCTATAGTTTGGATGTGGTGTGTTTGTCTCCAACAAATTTCATGTTGAAGTTGGATCTCCAGTGAGGTAGTGTGGGGAGGTGGGGCCTCGTGGGAGGTGTTTAGATCGTGGAGACAGATATAACAGTTCTTGCTCCCTCAGGAATGGATTCGTTCTCACCAGAGTGGTTGTTATAAAGCCAGGATGCCTCCAGGTTTGATCCATCTTCACAAAGGTCTGGTGCCCATTTGACTTTCTCCACCATGTTTTGATGCAACTCAAAAGCCCTTACTAGGCCGGGAGCAGTGGCTCATGTCTGAAATCCCAGCACTTTGGGAGCTGAGGTGGGTGGATCACCTAAGGTCAGGAGTTCGAGAACAGCCTGGCCACCATGGTGAAACCCCAGCTCTACTAAAAATGCAAAAAAGTTAGCCGGGCATGGTGGTAGTGCCTGTAATCCCAGCTACTCCAGAGGTTGAGGCAGAAGAATCGCTTGAACCTGGGAGGCAGAGGTTGCAGTGAGTGAGATCACACCACTGCACTCCAGCCTGGGCGGCAGAGACTCTGTCTCAAAAGACAAACCAAAACAAAAGTCTTTACTAGAAACTAGGCAGACATCAGCCCTGTGCTGCTTATGCAGCCTGCAGAACTGTGAGCTAAATAAACCTCATCTTTATAAATTACCCAACCTCAGGTATTCCTTTATAGCAATACAAAATGGACAAAGACATCTGTTTAGAGGACAGTAGTGGCCATTGTTTTCATCATCTACTAAAAATTCTTGCCCCTGGCTTTTAGAAATGGCCTGTTGGTTTTCCTTTATGTAATAATGACATTCTCAAGTTTGTTTGATTTGGTTGATCTGACTCCACTACCATGCACCATGGGTAGGCACATGACACAGACGTGAATAATTGAAGAAAGGCATGTCCCTGTTCACAGTGATTGACTCAGAAATGGGCATGTGGCCCAAGCCGGGATCATGAGAAGCCTGAGCTTTTGCTGAAAGAGTCAGGAGAGGTACCCTCTTTTCTGTGGGTTGTCAGGCTGCTACTAAACATCTTCTCTGGTGCAAGGGGGTGCCCTGTCTATAACGGGAGAGAATAGAGCCAACAGAGAGGAAAGCAGGACGCAGAGATGGAGAAGAATAGTAGCATCATCTCAAAATCAGGAGCCAGCTATGCTGACACCTATACAGTCCTTGAACCATTTGACTTTAAGCCAGTAATTTCTTCTGAGTTGTTTGGTTGGGAGGAAGTTCTGTTACATGCAACCAAAAAAATTCTGACCAATTTAGGGGCCACCCAAAGCTCGGTTTAGTGCCAGAAGAAAATGGATTTTCTCCCTATTTTTAACCCCCAACTTTATTTTTGTTTGTTTGCTTGTTTTTTGTTTTTTCGGGATGGAGTCTCACTCTGTTGCCCAGTCCAGAGTGCAGTGATGCGATCTCCACTCACTGCAACCTCCGCCGGCCATAACCCCCAACTTTTAATCAACACAGGAATTCCAAAATAATCTCATCACATGAAGTTGGTTTTAGGATGTTTTTGCTTTACCTATATACAGGTGCCATACGTAAAAATCTCAGCAGGACTTTTACTCACACCTGTAATCCTAGCACTTTGGGAGGCCAAGATGAGAGGATCGCTTGAGCCCAGGAGTTTGAGATTAGCCTGGGCAACACAGCAAGACCCCATCTCTACAATCAAATTTTAAAAAAATTAGCCAGGCATGGTGGGGTGTGCCTGTTAGTCCTAGCTCCTCAGGAGGCTGAGGTGGGAGGATCACTTGAGCCCAGGAGTTTAAGGCTGCAGTGGGCTATGATGATGACACTGCACTCCAGCTTGGGTGACAGAGGGAGACCTTGTCTCTAATAAATAAATAAATAAAAATTTAGCAAGTTAAAAGTGAAAGAATCCCAGTGACTTGTGACCTAAAAGGGCAAAGTAACTGTCCCAGGGCCATATGTTGTATTATGATTGAAGTGTCGTGGTATCAGAGCCTTCTACTCTCTTTCATTATCTTTTAGTGAAATGGGTTTCAAAATCTAATATTCTACACAGAAGTGGGTTGTAAAATCAACATATCAATTACCAAATAATGATCAACTTAAAAAAACGTAAAATGGGATCGATAGAATCAGAACACATCATGCATTGCTTCTTGGCCTTCTGGCTAAGATCTAGTGCAGAATACATCACAAATAATAAGGATAAGTAATATTTTATAAAATTTGCTTCCGTGGTATATAAAAATAACTATATATGCACATATATGTAGATATCCATGGAATGAGTCTGATATGTATTCCATACTTTTTAACTGTGGTTCACTGGCTAAGCTTGAAAGCTTCTTTAGCGCATACTTGGATTTCCTTTATGAGGATGTTTTCATCTAAAAGGGAGAAAAAAATGTATATTTTTCATACCAATAAAGGGTCACCTGGCATTCCAGTCAGGCTAGCCCACGTGGATGGCCTGGATTCTAACAAAGTTTCTGTGCCTGAGTTATGAACACAACATTTTTCTGTTTGTCTTCCACATCACTGAGCTACCAGTAACTAGAGTGTGCTTTTGGAAGGCTTTTGGGATTCTTTGGGGGATGAAAGTGCTGCATAAAATCAAGTCTGGTCTGTTTATGGATGTAATTCCCTGCGCCCAGAGATCAGGATGTGCACTGTGGTCTGAATTACATTGCATCTGATTCTCATTAACTGCCTGTGATTTCCCCCCTGGATCCGGTTTCTCTGCCCTTTCTGAATTACTGTGCACATGGCTGGCTTCCGTAGATGGCTCAGCCCTGGTCATCTGCAATCGAGTCCACTGCTCTGTTATAACCCATGCTGCAATTTGAGTGGACCCATATCAGAAGTGTTTTAGGCATAAACATTCTGTCTAATGATTAAAGGGACTCCCTAAGCTAAATGCTGCTCTGTAGAGAGTTTATTACCAATCACTATGGAAAAGGGGTAGATTTGATTTCTTAAGCCTGAAGAAGGAAAACTGGACAATACGCATTTATTACAAAGTTTGTATGATGCTGTCGGCTGAATTTTTTCCTCCTCAAATGCATATATTGAAGCACTAACCCCTAATATGATTGTACTTGGAGGGAAGGCTTTGAAGAGGCAATTAAGGTCATAGGAGGTCATAAGCGTGGGGTCCTAATGCAATAAAATTGGTGGCCTCCTAAGAACAGGAAAAGAGAAAGATCTTGCTCCTTTTCCACATGCGCAATGCACGCACCTGAGGAAAGACCAGCACATAGTGAGGTGGTCATCTGCAAGCCTGGGAGAGAGCCCTCACTATAACCTCATCTTCCAGATGAGAACTGTGAGAAAATACAGGTCTGTTGTTTAAGCCACCCAGTCTACAGTGTTTTGCTATGGCAGCCTGAGCTGAATGACAGCTAGCAAGCAAGGCCTATCTCAATCCTTTTTTAGTACCAGAAAAGGGTTGCAGATTTCGTATTAACCTAATAAATACATATATATTGCCTACTATGTGCCAGGCATGTTCTAAATCCTTAACAATTATTAACTCATGCAATCTTCACATCAACTCTCAGTCAGGATAAGCTAAGTTATGCTGCAGTGACAACTCCCGGATTTCAATGTTTAGAACCAGGTGTGTATATTTCTCCCTCACACTTGTCTCTTCCTTGGATCTGGTAGGGGAAGGTAGGATAGGGGACCCTTTTACCTGGAACTGACACTTCCCTTGTGCTCACTTTTCATTGGCTAAAGCAAGTCACAGTCTTCCTTTAACTTCGAAGATGGGGAAGTGCTATCCCACCATGTTTCTGTAAGGAAGAGAACCAGACATATCTGTTGAATAGCAAAAATGACTCCTGAAACCATTTTATGAAGAATATGCTTTTACTGTTTCTATTTTACAGATGAGAAAACAAACACAGAGAGTTTATGTAACTTATCCTAGATCACAAAACTAGTAAACAGAGTCAGGTTACCAGGCTTAGCAAATCAAAACACAAGACACCTAGTTAAATTTGCAATTCAGATAAACAACAAATAAATTTTTAGCAGAAATGTGTCTTAAATCTGCATATGAGATACATTTATACTAAAAAACTATTCGTTGTTTATCTGAAATTCAAATTTAACTGGGTGTCCTGTATTTTATCTGGCAACCCTAAGCCAGGCAATCCTCAGCCAGGATTTGAACCCAAGTATTTTAGCTCCAGAGATGAACATTCTATTCAGTACTGTTCTTTTGCTTTTGTGACCTTCTTTTGTTCCTCTGCTGATGTTAATTTAATATTTGTTCCTGAACCATGAATAAGGCTGAAAGCAAATTTGAGGTTTTCTCTATGGGGATGGGGATAAAAAGCATTTTGGAAATGTTTTCCCACTGATAGTTTCATGTAGAGTCCTGGGAGCTGGGGTGTGGGGGCCTGGGGGCATAGGAGGAAATGGAATATCTCCTGTAAAAGTGAACCTGTCCACTTTCAGATGTGTCTAGTGATCTGCCTCCTAATGTTTCTTAGCTAATGGAAGGGGAAATGTGGGGCAGATAATCAAAATGACAGTTAATCCCCAAAACTTTCCCCTGTGACTTTGAAGTGTGGCATGTTTGCCTTTTAAATTATGAAGCACTTAGGCTAATAATAAAATTAGTTTGCATTCTCTGACCACAGTAATTGAGGATTTAGGCTTGAGGAGTTGGCTCCACACCAGTGGTAGACAGTGGGCATATAATTATGTATGTGAAATGAAAAAGAAAATTATGTATGTGAATAGGGTGAGTCTGAGGGGGAGTGTAAAGCCAGCTTAAGACCACATTTTTCAGATATTTTCCCACAAGGTTGATAGTTGATATGCAAATAAGTGTTGACAGTGATAATAGCTGATACATGATTAACATTTAAGAAATACTTATTAATTGCCTGGCACAGAGCCTGGTTATAAAGTAGAAATTAAATATTTGTTCAATCAATGAATGATTGATACCCTATAATGTAGATGCTATCAGTCGCCTTATTACACAAACGAGGAATCAGAAGTTAGGCTCAGTGACCACCTCATTAAAATCAGGCTTCCTCTTCCTCCTCCTCCTCTCCTTCCTCACCTTCCCTTCCTTCTCCTCCTCCTACTCCTCCTCTTCCTTCTCCTCCTTCTTCTTCTTTGAAACCAGGCCAACTGCTGAAGATCTTTGGGCCTAGGCAATAACTTTGATTTATCTGAGAATTAGTCTGTAGAGTTCCTAGTTCTTGATTACTACTTCTCTTGATTTGAGTTGGCCTTCAAAGAGTTTGAATCAAGCAGCTGAAGCTTGTGACTCATTGCCTCTATTAGAAATAATGGCTAATAAGCAATTTGGAGGACTTGACTAACATGTCTGAGCCCTTGGATTAAAAAAATAACTAAGTACGGAAGATTAACATTTCATTGCTGCTATGTGGCCTGAGTTTCACTTAATTCCCTGCAAACGGACACAGAATCTTACCCTAGATGAGGTTTCAAAGCAAGGGCCAGTCGTCATTCAGTATTCATGGGGCATTGGTTCTAAGACCCTGGTGGGGAGTAAAATGCAAGGATGCTCAGTCCCTTTAATTAAATGGAGTATTATTTGCATATAACGTATGCACATCCTCCTGTACACTTTTTTCTTTTATTTTTTATTTTTTAATGAGATGGAGTCTCTCTATGTTGCCCAGGCTGGGCATGAACTCTTGGGCTCAAGCAATCCTCTTGCCTCAGCCCCTGTAAAATGTTGGGATTACAGGCACGAGACACCACACTGACCCACATCCTCCTGTGTACTTTTAATTACCTTTACATTATTTATAATACCTATCCAATGTAAATGCTATGTAAATAAGTCAAACATTGCTTTATAATGGGGATACCTTCTGAGAAATGCATTAGAGTATTTCCTCATTGTTCAAACATCATAGGGAGTACTTACACAAACCTAGATTGTATAGTCTACGACACACATAGGCTGGATGGTATAGCCTAATAGCCTGTTGCTCCTAGGCTCAAAGAAACCACCTTCTCAGTGAGGCCTAGGCAGACTAATTTCAGGTATTAACATTGGAGATCCCTCAGTACCCCCTTATTGTGTGCCTTGGTGCAAGGGCCAAGGAAAAGGAAAGTAAATGCAAGTCTGAAGAAACTGTTTTTGGACGAGAGGCCAAAATTGACATGTTCCTTTGGCTACTTAATAAATTTTGGTGCCCCACTAGGGATATATGAATAAGCGGGGTATACACACCCCATAGACTTTAACAGAGTAGCAGAAAATAACAGTTAGTATTAATTTCTATTGCAAATCCTTTTGTTTAGTCATTACTATATTCCAGGTTCTGTCCTAAATTCTTTATCACGATTTAATCTTTTAACTGTCCAAACAGTCTTGTGGGCTGCTCTAACACCGCTGGTGGGGACGCAGCTTGGTAATGCCACTTGGGAAAACTGTTTGGCAGTACCTTCCAAGCTGAGCGTATGCAAACCCTATGACCCAGCAATTCTATTCTTCCGTATATACTGAGCAGAAATGAATACATGATACATGTGTTCACCAAAAGGCATGTTCTGGAATGTTCATAGCAGCACTGCTAGTAATAGCCCCAAAATAGGAGCTACCCAAATGCCCATCAACCTTGATTGATTTATATATATATATATATTTTTGTGCGTGTGTGACAGAATCTTGTTCTGTCGACAGGCTGGAGTGCAGTGGTGCGATCTTGGTTCACTGCCAACTCCACCTCCTGGGTTCAAGGGATGCTAGAGTGCAGTGGCATGATCTTGGCTTACTGCAACCTCTGCCTCCCAGGTTCAAGCAATTCTCCTGCCTCAGCCTCCTGAGTAGCTGGAGTTAGAGGCACCCACCACTACGTCCAGCTAATTTTTGTACTTTTAGTAGAGACGGGTTTCACCATGATGGCCAGGCTGGTCTCAAACTCCTGACCTCAGGTGATCTGCCCGCCTTGCCCTCCCAAAGTGCTAGGATTACAAGTGTGAGCCACCATGCCTGGCCTAATGCCACAGCCTCCCAAGTAACTGGGATTACAAGCCCTCACCACCACGCCCAGCTAATATTTGTATTTTTACTAGAGACTGGTTTTCACCATGTTGGCTAGGATGGTCTTATCTCCTGACCTTGTGACCCACCCGCCTTGGGTGCTGGGATTACAGGCATGAGCCACTGCACCTGGCCAATTGATTGATTTTAGTTGATTGTGAGTTAATTAAAAGGCACATTATTCTGAGTATTCTGAGTGGGCCTAAATTCATCAGGCAGGAGCCCTTTCAAAAGGGCCAGTAACTTCACATAGAGGGATTTCCCTGCTCCTCTGAAGTGGTGATGCAAACTGCCTATGGAGAGGAGCACTCAGCAAGGAACTGTGGGGCCCTTTAGCAGCCGAGAACAAACATTGGCTGACAGTCAGCAAAGAAGTGGGAACCTCAGTATTAGGAACACAAGGAATCAAATTCTGCAAGCATCTGTACAAGCTTGGAAGAAGACCCCAAGCTCCACATGAGGATGCAGCCTGGCTGGCCCCTTGAATTTAGCCTTATGAGAACCCTGAGCAAAGAATCCAGGTAAGCCATGCCCAGACTTCGACCTGCTAAAACTGAGATGATCAATTAATGTTGGCTGGGTACAGTGGTTCACACCTGTAATCCCAGCACTTTGGAAAGCTGAGGTGGGTGGATCACCTAAGGTCAAGAGTTCGAGACCAGCCTAAGCAACATGGCGAAACCCTGTCTCTACAAAAAAATAAAATTAAAAAGATACAAAAAATTAGGCCAGGCATGGTGGCTCACACTTGTAATCCTAGCACTTTGGGAGGGCAAGGCGGGCAGATCACCTGAGGTCAGGAGTTTGAGACCAGCCTGGCCATCATGGTGAAACCCGTCTCTACTAAAAATACAAAAATTAGCTGGACGTAGTGGTGGGTGCCTCTAACTCCAGCTACTCAGGAGGTTGAGGCAGGAGAATTGCTTGAACCTGGGAGGCAGAGGTTGCAGTAAGCCAAGATCATGCCACTGCACTCTAGCTTGCGCGACAGAGTAAGACCCCATCTCAAAAAAAAAAAAAAAAAAATTAGCCAAGCCAGGCATAGTGGCAGGTGCCTGTATTCCCAGCTATTTGGGAGGTTGAGGGAGGAGAATTGCTTGAACCTGGGAGGTGGTGATTGCAGTGAGCCGAGATCATGCCATTGCACTCCAGCCTGGGTGACATAGCGAGACTCTGTCTCAAAACAAAAACCAAAACAAAAAAACTGAAAACTTACCAAACACCACCTTTTTCTCTAAGATGATATGTAAAACTCTTTCATGTCTCAAATTCTTTGCATATGCTTAAAATGATTTTTATTCTGCAGCTCCTAATTGAGAGGTAGTTATTTCCTTGTCTTTCTTTCCTACTCATTAAAAAAATCTGTACATTATGTTATAATTATTAGTTTAACTACCAACCTTTAAAAGGGTAAATTATGGTATTGTGGTATATTCACACAGTGGAACACTATGCAGCAATGCAAATGAATCCTCTGCAATTACATACAAAAGATGAGTGTATTTCACAAACATTCCATGTTTTATAAAGTTTGAAGACAGGTAAAAATACTGTTAGACATTGGATAGTGGTTAGTCTTAGGGGATGGTGAGGCAGGCAGAATTCTAAGGTGGGGGACATGATATCTGCCCCTTAGGTTGTTCTCTCATATAATCCCTGCCCCTTGAGTACAGGTACAACCTGTGACTTGGTGGGGTATCACTCCTGTTATTAAGGTCCCTAATCACTGAGGAGACTGTCATGGGTTGGCCTGTCCTAATCAGGCAAGCTCTTAAAATGAGCAGTTAGAGGTCAGAGACAGAAGTCAGAGTGACAAGTTGCTTCTTGCCTGGAAGGGAGCCACAGTTGTGAGCTGTCTATGGGGGCAGGAACCCCATGGCAAGGAACTGGGCAGCCTGTAGGAGCTGAGAATGGGCCCCTGCCAACAGTTAGTAAGAGAGCTGGACCTCTGTTATACAGCCATCAGGAACTGATTCTGTCAGCAACTGCAACGAGCTCAAGTCCTGAATGAGAACCCAAGCCTTGGCCGACACCTTGATTACTAACTCGTGAGACCTGAGATCTATCTAAGCTGTGCCCACACTCCTGACCCATGGAAACTGAGATAATAAATCTGTGTTGTTTTAAGCTACTCACTTTGTAGAAGTGGGTTACATTGCAGTAGAAACATAACACAGAGGGGTAGGGATGAGAAGGAGGCTACTGGGTATTGAGAGTGTTCTGTGTCTTGATCTAGATGATGGTCACACGAGTATATTTAATTTGTGAAGTTTGTATTTTACACTTAGGATGTGTACACTTTTCTCTATGTATTATACACTTGATACGAAGTTGTTAAAAAATGAATCTTTTGAACTAGGTTGTGTATCTCTACTCTATAGTTGAGGATATGGAAGCCCAGAGACACCCAAGCCCAGACCTGCCTGAACCCACCGTGCTCTGTGGTCTATATTGTAGCCTATCCCTCTTGTTGATGGTCAGATAATATAAATAGCCCCTCGGTGGTGCTACTCTTGGTAAAACACTAAAAAAAAACAAAAAAAGGGGAGGGGAGTAACTCTTTACAATGAGTCAGACCTTTGATATATGTCGTTTTGATTATTCAGGGAGCCCTGATGATAATTGCAGTCATTTTCTAGTGGTGCAGTAAGGGACCTCTGATAAATGTGACCTTTTATTGCTGTACATTGCCCCTCCTCCTTCCAGGGACCGGCAACAAATATATCTACTAAAGATTCTGACTTTTGACCCTGCCCGTCAACAACTAAGAAGGAAAGGAGAGATAGAGAGATAAGAGTTCACCCAAGGTGTGTTTGTTCAGGAAAAAGTATTTATTACACCAGCACTTTCTTTAAAAAAATGCAACAAACCAAAAACCTAGCAACAGTCTTTCAAAGATTACCAAAATAATATTCATAAACAACCATTTAAGCAGAATCAAACAACTTCAGAAATTAAGAACCTAAAAGTTTAAAAATCATCCTCCTTAAAAATAACAACTACTGCTGGGCACAGTGGCTCACGCCTGTAATCCCAGCAGTTTGGGAGGCCGAGGCAGGCAGATCAGCTGAAGTTGGGAGTTTGAGATCAGCCCGACCAACATGGAGAAACCTTGTCTCTACTAAAAATACAAAATTAGCCAGGCATGGTGGTGCATGCCTGCAGTCCCAGCTACTCAGGAGGCTGAGGCAGAATTGCTTGAACCCGGGAGGCAGAGGTTGCGGTGAGCCGAGATGACACCATTGCACTCCAGTCTGGGCAACAAGAGTGAAACTCCATCTCAAAAAACAAACAAACAAAAAACCCCACAAAAACAGAAAACTACTCTATCCCATACAATAGCCAAGTGTGGATATTGACCACTTGAAAGATGTTCTAAATTAAAATGTGCTATGTAAATACACAGAGGATTTCAAATACCTAGGAAAAAAAGAATGTAAATATTTCAGTGGCATTATATTGATTATATGTTAAAATCATGATTTTTAGACATTGGGCTACATAAGATATATCATTAGGAACTAGACTATACAAAATTTCATCTGTGACTCATATTACATTTCCTTTTGAATGCATTAATCTAGTATATTGTAGGTTCTTCACAAAAGACATATATAAAGGAAAAAATCTAGGACTTAAATTTTTTTTTTTTTTTGAGACGGAGTTTTGCTCTTCTTGCCCAGGCTAGAGTGCAATGATGTGATCTCACCTCACTGTAACCTCCGTCCCCCGGGTTGAAGCAATTCTCCTGCCTCAGTCTCCTGAGTAGCTGGGATTATAGGCATGCACTACCATGCCCAGCTAATTTTGTATTTTTAGTAGAGGGGATTTCACCATATTGGCCATGCTGATCTCGAACTCTTGACACCACCCGCCTTGGCCTCCCAAAGTGCCAGGATTAAATTAAAGCCTAGGACTTTAATTTTACGGCATCATTATTAGTGTGGTTTTGTTTATGGTTGTTTTAAGAGATGGAGTCTCCCTATGTCACCCAGGCTGGAGTACAGTGGCACAGTCATAGCTCACTGCCACTTCAAACTCCAGGGCTCAAGCCATCCTCCCTTCTCCTCCTCCCAAAGGATTACAGGTGTGAACCCCTGGACCTAGCCCGTTATTTGTTTGTTTATTGTTGATGTTTTCATTTGTTTGTTTTTGAGGCAGGGTCTTGCTTTGTCACCCAGGCAGGAGTGCAGTGATGCCAGCATGGCTCACTGCAGCCTCAACCCCCAAGCTCAAGCAATCCTCCCACCTTAGGTCCCCATATAGCTGGAACTACAGGTGTAAGCCACCACACCAGGCTAGTTTTTGTAGTTTTTGTAGAGTCAGGGTTTCACCATGTTGCCCAGCTGGTCTCGAACTCCTGAGCTCAAGCAGTTCTCCCATCTCAGCCTCCCAAAATGCTGGGATTATAGGCATGAGCTGCCATGCCCAGCCTCATTACTTATTTTTTAAATTATCTTTTTTCTGATTACAAATGTATCATAACATAGTAAAAAAAAAAGATTGGAAACACAGAAAAGCATAAATTATAAAGCAAAATCTCTCCTTTAAGCTGAATCATTTTAATTAACATTATAGCCTATATTCTTAAAACTATATATATAACAACATACTGTATATGATTCATTATATAAACATTATTTTGGCTAAATCTATCATGGAGTTCTTTCTAGGAATAATACATAGGTAGATAGTTCACTATATAAATGTATTTATTTACCCAAGCTCTTAATTGATTTAGGTTGGGTTTTTTCTTTTTTATGAAAACTGCCACTGCTACTGATGATCCCATGCATACATCTTTTGGTACTTGTTCAGTTATTTCCTTAGAATACATTCCTAAAAGTAGCATTCTTGGCTCAAAAAACCGAGATGGCAAATTTTAGATTCCTACAGTGCCTTGTTTGTGAGTTTGTGTTTTACTCTTAACAATGAGCCCTCAGGCTTAGGGACCATTTATTTTTGGTGTATTGTGCCCTGCATGGTTGTGGGCAGGGATCATCTCTTATGGGTTCCCCTCTCACTCCTGGCTTCCATACCCTTTTCAGCTTTTGAACAAGTTGAGACTAAAAGATGGTTCAGGTTTTGATTCTCTTTTTTTTTTTTTTTTTTTACGAGCAGAGTTTCACTCTTTTATCCCAGGCTGGACTGCAATGGCATGATCTCAGCTCACCTGCAACTTCTGCCTCCCGGGTTCAAGCGATTCTCCTGCCTCGGCCTCCCGAGTGGCTAGGATTACAGGCATGCACCACTATGCCTGGCTAATTTTGTATGTTTAGTAGAGATAGGGTTTCTCCATGTTGGTCAAGCTAGTCTCGAACTCCCGACCTCAGGTGATCCACCCACCTCGGCTTCCCAAAGTGCTGGGATTACAGGCATGAGCCACCACGCCTGGTCCAGGTTTTGATTCTTTAGAAAAGAAGTTGGTTGGTATACTTAGGGAAGAATGTAATTGAAATGACCACAAACTTTTCTAATTCTTGGTACTCAACCATCATCTAGGGCACTGTTCAGCTTACAGGTGGCTACTGTGCGCTCAAGTGCTGCTGTCAGTTTCAATCAGTTTTGAGCTGAGTGGTGGAGTCCCACATGGCTCAAGAGTGCAACCTATGGCCAGGCGTGGTGGCTCATGCCTGTAATCCCAGTACTTTGGGAGACTGAGGTGGACAGATCACCTGAGGTCAAGAGTTTGAGACCAGCTTGGCCAACATGGTAAAACCCTGTTTCTACTAAAAATATAAAAAGTAGCCTGGTGTGGTGGTGGGTGCCTATAATCCCAGCTACTCAGGAGACTGAGGCTGGAGAATTGCTTGAACCCTGGAGGCGGAGGTCGCAGTGAGCTGAGATTGTGCCATTGCACTCCAGCCTGGGTGACAGAGCAAGACTTCATCTCAAATAAAAAAGAGTGCAACCTAAGTGTAAGGACACCTTTAGAAGGGGGCTGCGGGCAAGGCAAGCACTGACACTAGCTTGTTTGGTTAAGTCCCTTTGATTAGGACCATATAAAGCAAATTATTAATGGGGTGCCATGATCATTTTCACTGTGGATGAATCTGTGAATGTTAATAAATGTTTGGTGCAACAGATATCTCATTGCAACACAGATAGTTTCAACCTCCTTGCCAAGTGCTTGGGGCTTGGTGTCTACTCTAGAAATGTTACTATGTTGAATTGACTATGAAGAAATAATAAATATCAACTAGCCAGGCACAGTGGCTCATGTCTGTAATTCCAGCACATTGGGAGGCTGAGGCGGGAGGATCCCTTTGAGCTCAGGAGGTTGAGACCAGCCTGGTGAAACCAGGTGACCAACGTGGTGAAACCCCGGCTCTACAAAAAATACAAAAAATTAGCCAGGGGTGGTTACTCGCACCTTCAGTCCCAGCTACTCAGGAGGCCGAGGTTGGGGGATGGCTTGAACCCTGGAGACAGAGGTTACAGTGGGCAGAGATTGCGCCACTGCACTCCAGCCTGGGAGACACAGTGAGACCCTGTCTCAAAAAAAAAAAAAGAAAAAGGTCAACTAGCCCTAGCACTGGTAGGATCAGGAACCATCATGTAGGATAGATAGTCATATCACATTCTAGAAATGTGCTTCAGTCCTACCATTGAACAATTCTAGGATTCAAAACCACAAGATTAATGGTCTATATGATATACTTTTTTCACGGGGAAAAATGAAAATGTCAGCTACCAGAGTTCTAATAGTACTTTTATCATCAATTCATAGCAATCTTACTGTGTTACTGCTTCAAGGAGTGTCTGGAAATTAGTACATGCTCAGTTGCTCTAATTAACTGAAATGAATGCCATGTACCCAATTATTATGCTAGTAGAATGTGTCAGTTTATTAAAAATATAAAGCTATTCTGTATTCTGGAAACTTTTCTTGGATGACAGATATATATCTCTAGAAATTAAAACCCCATAGGTTAGCATTCTGTACAGTTTTTCATGACTTTTTTTTTTTTTTTTTTTGAGGCAGTCTTGCTCTGTCACCAGGCTGGAGTGCAGTGGTGCCATCTCCACTCACTGCAATCTCTGCCTCCTGGGTTCAAATGATTCTCCTGCCTCAGCCTCCCAAGTAGCTGAGAGTACAGGCGGCTACCACCATGCCCAGCTAATTTTTGTATTTTTCTGTTTTAGTAGAGACGGGGGTCTCACCATGTTGGCCAGGCTGGTCTCCAACTCCTGAGCTGAAGTGATCTGCCTGCCTCAGTGTCCCAAAATGCTGGGATTACAGGCGTAAGCCACCGTGCCTGGTCGAGATTTTTTTTTTTAACTGGCAAAATGGCATCCACTGGAGCATAATGGAAATGTTCTTAGAAGGGCTTGAATAGTTTCTCCCAGACTCTGGAGGGCCCAGAACCTGACTTATACGGAAAAGCCTGAAGGTGAGAGGCTGATGGGACCATGGTGGTGGCAAAGCCTATAGGGTGGGCTTTGAACCAAGAGTGTGGTTGCCCTGTTGGCATGGTAGCCTTGTTTTAATCTCTTGAAAGAACCCCACTCTGCAGAAGAGTGTAGCAGAATGTGGCAGTATGGGCTGTACCATTAGAGCAGGCCAGGAAGGGCCACATAAGCAGTCAGCAAAATAATGCATTTACTAAGGAAATTGGGCGCCATAAGAAGTCCCTAATTTGAGCTGGGCACAGTGGCTCACGCCTGTAATCCCTGCACTTTGGGAGGCTCAGATAGGCTGATCACTTGAAGCCAGGAGTTCAAGACCAGTCTGGCCAACATGGTGAAACACCATCTCTACTAAAAATACAAAAATTAGCTGGGCACAGTGGTGCATGCCTGTAATTCCAGCTACTTGGGAGGCTGAGGCAGGAGATTGCTTGAACCCGGGAGGCAGAGGTTGCAGTGAGCCGAGATCGTGTCACTGCACTCCAGCCTGGGTGACACAGCAAGATTCTGTCTCAAAAAATAAAAGAAGTCCCTAGTTTGGGGGTGTGGGGAGTGGTGAGTCTCCAAAGAACTGATAAAACTGCCCCAGTAGGAAAAGAGGCAATGTTTGAGATACATCACCTATTCAGTGAGAACATACTGTTCCCTTTCATAAGTTCCTTTCCCACTCCCAATCCCAATCCTATGGGGTTCAGGAGTAGCAGAGAGTGGTTTAAAAAGAAGGCAAAAAGGCCAGGCACAGTGGGTCACACCTGTAATCCCAGCACTTTGGGAAGCTGAGGCAGGCAGATCACCTGAGGTCAGGAGTTCAAGACCAGCCTGGCCAACAGGGCGAAACTCCATCTCTACAAAATACAAAAATTAGCTGGGAGTGGTGGCGTACACGTGTAATCCCAACTACTTGGAAGGCTGAGGCAGGAGAATTGCTTGAACCTAGGAGGCAGAGGTTGCGGTGAGCCGAGATCACGCCAATGAACTCTAGCCTGGACGACAGAGCGAGACTCCGGCTAAAAAAAAAAAGAGAGAGAGAGAGAGAAGGCAGAACAAGGAAAGAAACAACAAATCCCTCTTGCTTTCTCATCTGGGGTTAGGTCTGAGTTGCTGGAGAGAAAAGCTTGACTTGGATGAGAAACTGAAGTTTTGCTATTATGCTACAATGGACATTTGTAGTCCTGAAAATGGTTGTTACTACTTGAATGTTTTTGGAGACGCCAGGGAATCTGCCCTGGACATTCACTTGGGGTAGGGAAGGAAAACACGACAGAGAAAATTTGAAGATAGCAATGGGGGAGACGAATTTGCTTCCTTCTGTACCTTATCAAACCCAACTCATGTAATTAGCCAGTTTCTCCCAGTAAACCCCCATTACCATGTAAACTGTGTTTCAGTTATATGCAATATGAGATAACCTGATTGACAGTGATTGTGTGTGACTCATTAGTTAGAAATCCAATGAAGATTCTTTGCTAGGACCAGATGGTTCTCTTGGGACTAAACAGAACACTGGTCCATGGGTCTGCAGCATCAGTATCACCTGGGAGCTGCTAGAAATGCAGAATCCCAAGCCCTATCCCAGACTTATGTCATCTGTATCTTAACAAGATCCCCCAGGTGATCCATATGCACATTAGAGTTTGAAAAGCATTGATTCGAGAACTCAGTATGTTTTATATTATCTCCTAGACGGGAAAATCCTCATTTTGATCTCAGTATTTTAGGACCCTGAATTGGAAGGAGCTCAGAATCATGAGATCTGGGCCCTACCTGTGTTACACTGGTTGAATCATTTCTTGGACTCTCCTCCTACTTTTTTGTAGCTGTTTAATCAGATGAATTATAAGGTCCCATCTGGCTCTGACATTGTGTAATTCTAAGAAATTTTGGTTGAAGCAAAAGAAAAAATAAAGCCCAGCTAAAATTTAATAAACCTGGTAACAATTTGATGAAAGAGCTGCTACAGTTTCACCCTGTCACTGTGCAACTGTGATGGAGGGTATTGTCCATGTATCCCTGCTCATCACGTCGTCCTTTGTCAGCCCAAATGAACAGTCATTTCCTGTTTAATAACAATTATCCCTCCTGTATTGAGGAAGAAGCATATTTGATAAGAAAAGAAGATTATTGCTAAAACAAAATGATATTTAGAGTGGCAGGCTGCCAGCAGCTTCCAAATCATTTGTATTGGAATGATTAGTAAATTCTTTTTTTTTTTTTTTTGAGACAGAGTCTTGCTCTTTCGCCCAGGCTGGAGTGCAATGGTATGATCTCAGCTCACTGCAACCTCCACCTCCTGGGTTCAAGCAATTTTCCTGCCTCAGCCTCCCAAGTAGCTGGGATTACAGGCGCCCACCACCATGGCCAGCTAATTTTTTTGTATTTTTAGTAGAGACAGGGTTCTGCCATGTTGGCCAGGCTGGTCTCGAACTTCTGACCTCAGGTGATCCACCCACCTTGGCCTCCGAAAGTACTGGAATTGTAGGCGTGAGCCACTGTGCTCAGCCAAGTAAATTCTTTATTTGGAGAGCAGCATATGTTTTTTTGATGTGTAAGGAGGTTTTTTTTGAAAAGAATTGCTTTGTCATAAAACAAAAATCACACACAGACATAGAACAAACTCAGATTTGACCTCCAGAATGCAAGTCATGTGGTGGTGTAGACAAAGAAGAATGCTAGAGCCAGTACTTAAGAATATATTTCAGGTGCATCGCTGACTCACTGTGTGATGTTGGCAAAGTCCTTTACCTCTTCTATTTTTCAGTTCTGCTACAATAAAAGCAATTGAATTGGATTATTCCATCCTGCATATTAATTGCTGTTCCTGACAGAGGTTGCCTGGAACTTTGGGTTGAGGAATACAGCAGGGCCTCAGCAAGCTCAGTGGGAAAGGATCAATGAATTAGTCATGTCTGCTATGGGCGAGGCAATAGGGAGTGACCCAGTAATTCCATTTGTTTGCAAATTTCTGGGTTAGGAGCTTTCTGAGGACATTGACTATTTTAAATGTTTTCATCCTGAAAATATTTTAAAAGGGTTTTATTATAGGATAAAAATAGAGATAGACTGATTTCTAGATTTACTATTGCTTCTTTGTTTTTGATACTGTTTTTGTTTTGAGTCAGGGTCTCGCTCTCACCCAGGCTGTTGTGCAGTGACGTGATCACAGCTCACTGCAACTCCTACCTCCCTGGCTCAAAGGATCCTCCCGCCTCATCCTCCCGGGTAGCTGAACTCTATAGGTGCGCACCACCATCTCCGGCTGATTTCTGTATTTTTTGTAGAGATGGTGTTTCACCATGTTGCCCAGGCTAGTCTTGAAATCCTGGGCTCAAGCAAGCTGTCTGCTTTGGCCTCCAAAAGTGCTGGCATTACAGGTGTGAGCCACTATGCTTCTTTGGAGTCTTGTAACAGCTTGAAGTCTGTGTGTGTTTTCCTGTTCTTGATAGCAACACACAGGACAAACTCTGAAGAGAAGGAAATCTGCTTGGATTCAAAAGAAATTCAGTGTGAGATACCAGATAGGCTGGAAGTGATTTATGAAATGAGTTCTCTGTTTTGTTAAAACATAAGATTGTTGTTCCATTTGGGGACCTTTATATGAAACAGATGCCTAATCTATAAATCAGCCACCCTGCAGTAAGGGAGATGACATTTTAAAATAAATTATTGTGGATCCAGGAAGGAAAAGTGTGGATGAACAAATTTTTATTGTCTTCTGGGCGCAGGAATCATCTTATCAATCATCTGTTTGGGACAATCTTCCCCCCAATGCTTATTAAGGGGATTGGTGATGAGGAAAGAGTTGAAACTTCTGTCTAGAAACTTGTTCTCTGACCTAACAAGGCCCTCCTCAGGTTTGACAGGAACCGGGGCAGAATTGTGGACTTTTCCAGCTCTGTCTAGAAAGCACTGCTGTTGCATTTGGGTTTCAGTTTCAAATGTAGTCCCCCAAAGGAAACTAGATTAGAGTAGTTTGTAGAGTTCAGAGAAGGAATGCATTTATAGTTGTTGGTTTTTTTCCTTTTCTGTCATTGAGCTCTTCAGTAGGTCTACTTTCTGCTTCCCATTATAAAAATGAACATTTTGGCTGGGCATGGTGGTTCATGTCTCTAATTGCAGCACTTTGGGAGGCTGAGGAGGGAGGATCACTTGATACTAGGAGATTGAGACCAGCCCCAGCAACATAGCAAGACCCCGTCTCTACAAAGAAATAAACAATATTAGCCAGGTGCCAGGTGTGGTGGTGCACAGCCTATAGTCCAGCTACTCAGGAGGCCGAGGTAGGTGGATTGCTTGAGCCCAGGAGTTTGAGACCTGCCTGGGAATCATAGGGAGATACTGTCTCTATGAAAAATTAAAAAATTAGCTGGATGTTGTGGTACACACCTGTGGTCCCAGCTACTCAGGAGGCTGAGATAAGAGGATTGCTTGGATTTGCGAGTGGAGGCTGCAGTGAGCAGTGATTGTGCCACTGTAGTTCAGCCTGGGTGACAGAGCAAGACTCTGTCTTTTGTCAAAAAAAAAAAAAAAAGAAAGAAAGGAAGGAAGGAAGGAAGGAAGGGGAAGGGGAGGGGAGAAAGAAAGAAGGAAAGAGAGAGAGAGAGAAAGAAAGGAAGAAAGAAAGAGAGAAAGAAAGAAAGAAAGAAAGAAAGAAAGAAAGAAAAGAAAGAAAGAAAATTTCATTGTTTTCATATCATTTCTTGACTGTTTGATAGTTTTCTGATAGTCAGCTAATGATCATTCTCTATGCACCTGAAAGCCCCAAGTTCATTCATGTATTCATTGGTTTAGTGAAAAGTATTCATTTAACTCTGATGGAGAGGAAGACATGTGGCTGGCCACCCGGGTTATAGTGATGTTTATATAAGACATGCTCCATCTTCAAGGTTTACAACCCAGCAAGGGGCCATAAATACAGTATATCCAAAGGACAGATAATTCAAATATGAGTTCTAACTGATTTTGGAAGTCTTTTTTCATTTTAGAAGACATTAATCATTTTCTTTAGTTTGATTTAATTTTTTGAGTTGATAATTTAGTCACATGGTTCAAAAATAAGAGTGAAATCAAAAGAAGTCTTACTCTAATTCCTGACCCAACCTGCCTAATTCCCTACCCTTTGGCCTCCTATATGCAACCACTCTTATTAATTTTCTGCATAGCCTTCTGGTATTTATTTTTGTGCAGATATAAATATATTCTTATTTTCCCTCCTTTTACATGGAAGTTCGGATCCTATATTACTGTTTTGCATGCTACCTTTTTCACTTAATTGTTTTCCTGTGACATTTCACGGGGCATAGAGAACGTCATTCTCTTTTTCATAGCTGTGAATATTGTGTAGAAGTACTGTGGCTTGTTCACCCACTCACCTCTAGATGAACATTTGGGCATTTCCAGCCTCTGGCTCATGCACAACTCTACAATCGATACAAGGGTGTATCTGAAACTTCATGTAGTGCTGGTTTAGGTTTAGCTGTAAAACAAATTCCCAGGAGTGAAGTTGCTGAGTAAAAACGTAAATGCATTTGTAATTTTGATAGGGATTGCCAATCAGCTCCCCAAAGCGTTGTACCATTTTGGATTCTCACCAGCAATGGATGAGAGTGCTTAATTCTACTATTGATTATAAAATATGTTGTAAAACTTTTGGATTGGATTTTTGCCAGTTTGATAGGGAAAAAAATGATATTCCTGCATAGCTTTGACGTGGATTTTTCTAATTAAAAGTGAGGTTAGGCCGGGTGTGTTGACTCCCGCCTGTAATCTCAGCACTTTGAAAGGCTGGGGTGGGTGCAATGCTTGAGCCGGGGAGTTTGAGACCAACCTAGGCAACATAGTAAAACCCTGTCTCTACAAAAAATAGAAAAAGTAACCAGGTGTGGTGGTATGTGCCTGTTGTTCCAGAAACTCAGGAGGCTAAGGTGGGAGGATCACCTGAGTCCAGGGAGGTCGAGGCTGCAGTGAGCCATGATTGCACCACTGCACTCCAGCCTGGGGAACAAAGTGAGACCCTGTCTCAAAAACAAAATAAAACAAAAATGAGATTAAATGTCTTTTTATGTGGTTAAGAGACTCTTATATTTCTTTTTTTGTGAGCTATCAATGTTCTTTGGTCATATTGCTATTGCTTTGTTGATTTTTTTTCATAATTTCTCAGAGGAAAGTTAGTCTTCTTCATGAACATTTATTCTAAAGATCTTCTTTTTTTCTTTTTTCTTTTTTTTGTGAGATGAGTCTTGCTTTGTTGCCTAGGCTGAACTCACACTCCTGGGCTCAAGTAATCCTTCTCCTTCACCTCTCTAGTCTAAGCTAAATTCTCTTTATGTGTGTACTTGCTTAACCCTCAGTAAGCCTGGGAACTGAGCATTGCCAGACTATTTTAAAAATGAGGAAACAGAGGTTCAGAATAGTTAAGTGACTTCAGGCCATACAGCCAGGCAGAGGCAAAACTGATGTTTGGAATCAAGTTGGTCTTACTGCTAAATTCTATCCTCTTAATTGCCCAGCATTACTGTTTTTCTTAGATGGAGGCCGGAGTTAACTCATTCAAACTGGTTTTTGTTTTCCAAACACACAAGATGATGGAGGAGTGTGTTGCTGAGCTCATGTTGGGTGGTATGTGAGATTCCAGCTGGGATAAGAAACACGCCATGTGTAATCCACCCAGTGAATAATCCCCAGGGAGATTGATTGTACACTTCCCCCTACCCCGGAAAGCCTTATGATAGTGTGACTAAAGCCAAGAAGAAACAGAAATGACACATGGCTGAAATTACACAGGAAAAGGATCACATCGAGGCAAGCGTCATAAGAGGCACATGGCCACTGTGAACCAAGCATGTCAATCAAACATCACCAAAAATGGTTCCCATTAGCGGCCCAGAAAAATTTTAAATGTTGCAGTTATTTCTGCTTCTCCTGCCTTAAAGGAGGTGTAATCACCGAATGAGTTCATCTTGCCCACTGTGCAGAAAAAACCAAATCACTGAGACAGTGGTATTATAATAGAGAAAGATTTTAATTAACTTAGAGCTAGCCAAACAGAAGGATGGGAAGTTTATTACTCAAATTAGTCTCTGAGAATTCAAAGGCTAGGGTTTTTATGGATGCTTTGGCTGGTGGAGGATAGGGAATGCGTGCTGCTGATTTATTGGGGATGAAATTATAGGAATGTGGAAAATGATCCTCTTGCACAGAATCAGCCTCTGGGTGGGGACCACAGGACCCCTATCATGAGTCATGGGTCTGAGTGAAGTCAGTTGGTCACTAGAATGCAGAAGTTTGAAAAACATCTCAAAAGACTGACTGTAGGTTCTACAATAGTGATGTTATCTGCAGGAGCATTTGGGGAAGTGTGACCTCCCGCACAGTAACCAATTATAGAAGGGCAAGCTACACTTACATTTTTAGCAAAATTCAAGTCACTCCTATAATTCTAATCTCGAGGCCTTTTGTTTTGTTTTGTTTGAGGCAGAGTCTTGCTCTGTCACCCAGGCTGGAGTGCAGTGGTGTGATCATAGCTCACTGCAATCTCGAACTCCTGGGCACAAGTGATCCTCCTGCCTCAACCTCCTGACTAGTCATGACTACAGGCACTTACTACCATGCCCAGCTAGTTTTTAAATTTTTTGTAGAGATGGAGTCTTGTTTTGTTGTCCAGGCTGGTCTTGAACTCCTGAGCTCAAGCAATCCTCCCACCTTGGCCTCTCAAAGTGCTGGGATTACAGGCATGAGCCACTTTGCCCAGCCTTGTGGCTTTTCATTAGTCTTACAAAGGCAGTTTCGGTCCCTGAACAAGGAGGGTGTCAGTTTTAGGGAAGGACTATTATCATCCTTTCTTTAATGTTAAACCATAAACTAAATTCCTCCCACGGTTAGCTTGGCTTGTGCCTGGGAATAAGTGAGGACAGCCAGCCTGTGAGGCTAGAAGCAAGGAGTCAGCCATGGTAGACTTTCTCACTGTCATAATCTCTGCAAAGGCGGTTTCAGAGGCTTCTGGGAAACCTGGATTATAGGAGGTTTCTGAAGTCCATCGCCAACTTCTTTCTCAAGCAGTTTGGCCAGCACCTGGAGATTTAGGAGTTCTTGGGAAAGATGCTTTCTCTTCCCAACTTTCTATGCTCATGCTGTGGATAAAAAATTGAACTGGCCCCAAAAGAGCAAAATAGATGAAATCGTGGTTCATTTATGGCATTTGACAAATCTGCAAGATTCGATGCAAGTGCATTACTAAATGATTAAAACCCAAGGTTCTGCCCTCCGGGAATGTGTGAGAGTACTGTATTACTCCTGAATAATGTAATCACTACAGTTTTCTGCCAGTTCAAAAATATAGCCAAGATGCCCTTTTTCACTGTATTTAACAATTATACATTCTAAAAGCCATCTTCCTTGTAGCAAGTTTTCCCATTTTCTTTTGCTTTAGTTTATTATGATTTAATAAAAATTGAATCAGTGGATTTAAGCTTAATTAAAGCTACTGTAATGTTTTTAAGCAAGGTAGCAGGTATATATGAAGGCATACGCTAACGAGATTCAAGAAGTGTCTCCTGGTATAGTCTCAGAGATACTAGGAATTAAATGGATCACTCACACATAAGAGGGGAGTCAAAATGGATTTGGTTTTTCTGAGAATTTAATTAAAGTTTTCATTAGATATAGAAGTTCAGCATTTCCCCTGAACAGTATATGTTCAAAAGTGGGAAAAGTAGAGGAAATAGATTGTCATTCCCAATGCTTCAGCTTGATGTGTTAGGAGAGCTTGCAATAGTATAACCAGGGAGATCTTTGGATTGCCAGCTATATCATCGATCAAGGGTTGGCAAACCCTTTTCCTGTATCAGGCCAGATAGTAAATATTTAAGGCTTTGAGGTTCATAAGGTCTTTGTTGCAGTTATTCAACTCTGCCATTATCGTGTGAAAGAGTCAAAGACAACACATAAATGAATGGATATGGCTTCGTGTCAATAAACTTTATTTATAAAAATAGACTGTAGGCAGATCTTGGCCTGGAAGCCATACCTTGCCATAGAACAAAGCTTGAGTGCTTTCTTTCCTAGGTAGGAAATCCTGCACTGGGTAGTACCCTTAGATTATAAGACAATGCTTTCATTTGTAACGTGTATGATTGTCTCCAGCCACACAATTTTAGAACAAGTCACCAGCGAGAGGACCATGGCCTTCACCATTTCTTTATTTTCCTCGTCCTTCTTGCTCTCGCCTCCTTTTATGCGTGTCATTTATTTGATACTTCCTTTATCCCTGTCATGTGCCTCCATCTTTTCAATTCATTTCTACTTTCCTGTTAACTCTAGAGACGATAGGAGGAAGGAGTTAGGCATTTGGACCCAAAGCTCACTCATACCTGAGTTCAAATCTTGGCTGAGTCACTTATTTAAGATGTTTTTGATTGCTGGGATTATGTTTGCCTGTCTTTCAAATGAAGCTCAAGGTAGATAATTCATAAAGTTACTGTGATGTCTAAAAGAATATGAATGATGCTTTACAAATTAGTAATCAATAAATGCTAATTAAAGATACTTACAAAATATACCTAAATTGTTACTACTATACTGTATAATTTCTGACATTCTACTTCTATGAATCAAATTCTCAGTTTCTTCCAGACTTTTATATTTGTTTATGTTGGGAGCTGAAATGTCCTCAGAAGAAAGTAACTGTTTTGGTTATTATTAAGCTAGATGATGAGAGCCAAACCCACATAGTAACAGTGGCTTAGACAAGAGAAGCTGGTGTAGAAAGAATGGTGCCCAGGATCAAAGCCCCTTCCATCTGTGTTTCCTACTTCCATTCCCATGTGTCTGCTCCAGCTCCTCAAGCAGTTAAGCAATCAGAGAGGTCAGGGCAGAAAGGGCAGAAAATGAGAGGCTTCTATAGACAACCAGTGGCTCCCTCAGGCACTCTCCATCACATAAACCTGTTTTCCCTTCTCCATTGACTGCAATCATCTTGTGTTTTTGTTTACTTGTTTATTATCTGTTTCTTCCCAATAGAATATAAGCATCAGGAGCTCGGGGACTTTGTCTTATTTACCACTGTTTCCCCCACACCTGATACAATGGCTGGTACATTGTAGACACACACTCAACATCTTTCCTTCCTCCTCTCCCCTCCCCTTCCCTTCTCTCTACTTTTATTTTAGATTCAGGGACTACATGTGCAGGTTTGTTACTTGGGTATATTATGTGATCCTGAGGTTTGGGTTATGAATGATCCTGTCACTCAGGTACTAAGCACAGTACCCAACAGTTAGTTTTTCAGCTCTTACCTCCACTCCCTCCCTCCACCATCCAGTAGTCCCCAGTGTCTATTGTTGCCATCTTTATGTTGGTGATCACCCAGTGTTTAGCTCCCACTTACCAGTGAGAACATGCAGTATTTGGTTTTCTGTTTCTGTGACATTCATCCCCTTTAGAATGAATTTCAGAGTAAAATTATTTTGCCTGGACATAATACAGGGATATCCTTCAAAGTGCTTTGTGCGTAGTAGGTCCTCAGTGAAACCACCTGGAGTGAGCAATTGAACAATGAACATAGTATCAGTCAGCTTGGATTAGTGTCAGATAATAATAATAGTTAACAATCATTACATGCCAAGAGATATGCAGTGTTTTACATGCTTTATCTCATTGACTCCTTCAGTAACCCAAGGACAGTAAGGAGTAATACTTATCTCACCTTAATGATAAGAAAATTAGATTTCAGGGAAGTTAAATAACATGCCCAAGGTATCCGATTGGAAAAAAAAAAAAGAGAGCCAGGACTTGCACTAGGTATATCAAATTTTAAGGCCAGTGGTCTTAAACAATAGGCAGCCCACAGAGGAGACTGCTAAACCATGTGAATCCATTGAGATGATTTCAGGATTCCTGGACTAATTGCAATAAAAGATGTTTGAGGTGCAATAGACCAGTCTCTAATATGTGTGGCAAAGTAATACAAAGAAGCACTTTGCTAAGAAATTAGTCATTGTCCATTGACTTGACGAGTCTATCTGAACTTGTTCTATTATCTTGTTGTGATTAGTGATAGATGGTCAACTTAAATTCAAGGGAAAGTTAATGAAGTGAAACCCAAAAGTTAGCCAAAGGAGAAAAAAAAGTCAGGTTGATACCTAAAAGCTGGACTTGAAGTTTTTCTTCCAATATTTGAAGTCTCATTTTGTTTTTTAATAAAAAAAGACCTAAGTGTCCAAAATTTTCTTTAATTAGGCATTTTTTTCTCTCAACTTTTATTTTAATTTCTCAGGTACATGGTCAGAATGTGCAGGTTTATTACATAGGTAAACGTGTGCCATGGTGGTTTGCTGCACAGATCATCCCATCACCTAGGTATTAAGCCCAGCATCCATTAGCTCGTCTTCCTGATGCTCTCCCACCCCACGGCCCCCTTCGGGCCTCAGTGTGTGTTGTTTCCCCTCATGTGTCCATCTATTCTCATCTTTCAGCTCACACTTATAAGTGAGAACATGCAGTATTTCTTTCTGTTCCTGGATTAGTTTGCTGAGGATCATGGCATCCAGCTCTATGCATGTTCCTGCAAAGGACATGATCTCATTCCTTTGTATGCCTTTTTAAAAATAGCATGCAGCTAAATATGACCAGAGTTCAGGTTTTAACAATTACAGCTATAGAAAATAACTCAGAATTCATTTAAAAAAAAAATTCAAAATCTTCCTGTCTGAGGCAGTGTGGGATGCAGGCAACATTCCGGACTTGGAAGTCAGACACAGCCAGCTTGGCAATGCTTGCTTTGCCAGTTTCTGGCTGGGTGGCCAATGTCTTCTCATTTCTCTGAGACTTGGTTTCCTCATCTTTTAAAAAAATTAGAATGATACTATAATTTCCTCTGCTATTATGTCGTGAAGGATCAATACCACCACACCCGTCTAATTTTGTATGTTTAGTAGAAATGAGGTTTCACCATGTTGGCCAGGCTGGTCTCGAACTCCTGACCTCAAGTGATCTGCCCCCCTCTTGGCCTCCCAGCATGCTGGGATTACAGGCATGAGCCGCTGCATCTGGTTTTCTGGACTTTTATTAGCAGCCTAGCTCAATGTAAATCACTGAACTTACTCCTCAACCTTTTTTTTTTTTTTTTTTTTTTTTTGAGATGAAGTCTCGCTGTGTCACCCAGTCTGGATGGAGTACAGTGGCGCAATCTCGGCTCACTGCAACCTCTGTCTCCTGGGTTCAAAGATTCTCCTGCCTCAACCTACTGAGTAGCTGGAATTACAGGCCCCCGCCACCATGCCCACCTAATTTTTGTATTATTAGTTGAGACAGGGTTTCGCCATGTTGGCCAGGCTGGTCTCAAACTCCTGACCTCAGGTGATCTGCCCACCTCGGTCCCTCAAAGTGCTGGGATTACAGGCGTGAGTCATTGCTCCTGGCCTTACTCTTTAACTTTACTTGGCTGAAGTAAATCTGTGTAGGTTTTTTCCAACACTTAAAAAGAAATTCAGGAATACCGTACCTATAGCAAAGTGCATAAATCTTAAGTGTTCACTGCTCTGTGTAATTTAAATATGTACACAGGGAGTATGCAGTGGCTCATGCCTGTAATCCCAACACTCTGGGAGGCTGAGGCGTGAGGATTGCTTGAGCTCAGGAGTTTGAGACCAGCACCTGGGCAACATAATGAGACCTTGTTTCTCAAAAAAAAAAAAAAAAAAAAAAAAAAAATTAGTTGGGCATGGTGGTGTGTACCTGTATCCCCAGCTATGTAGGAGGCTGAGGTGGGAGGATCGCTTGAGCCTAGGAGGTGGATGCTGCAGGGAGCCATAACGGCACCATTGCACTCTAGCCTGGACGACAGATTGAGACTGTCTCAAAAAATAAGAATAAAAATATCGGTAAGTAAGTAAATTAAACAACCACATACCTCCAACCCAGATCAAGATGGAGAATATTTCCAGTACCCAAGTTTCCTCATGCTCTTCCTAATTGGTACTTCCTCCAACGATAACTAACATTTAATTTTTTTGTAACTTTTCATTTTGAAGTAATTTCAGCCTTACAAAAAAATTGCAAAGTAGTATAAATTATCCCTTCCTACCCTTCACTTACCTTTCCCAAGTCATGAAATACTTATAAAAACCAGGAAATTAACATCAATAGAATTCTGTAGACCTTATTCACCTTTTACCAATTTTCCACAAATGTCTTTTTTTCTGGTCCAGGATTGATGCCAGGTTCACACATTGTATCCTGTTGTTATGTTTCTTTAGCCTGCTGCAATCTGGGACAGTTCCTCTGTCCTTCCTGTCTTTTATGATAGTTTAAAAGAGGCTGGTCAGTTATTTTATATAATATCCCTCAATTTAAGTTTGTGTGATGTTTCCTCATGATTAAATTCAGGCTTTGCATTTTTGGCAATGCTGTGACAGAGATCTTATGCCCTTCTTAGTGTTTACTATCTGGAGGTACATGATAATGTCTCACTAGTAGTGATATTAGCCTTCATCACATGATAAAGGCAGTATCTGCCAGATCTCTCAACTTTAAAGTTATTATTTCTGCTTTTCTAATTAATATCTTGTTGGGAGATATTTTGAAATGATGCAAATATATTGTTACTCATCATACATTTACCTGCTAAATTTAGCACCCATTATTGCTGTTTGCCAAATAGTGGTTCTCTACTTTGACCATTCCTTCTACATTTATGAGTTGGAATTCTATTGTAAGAAAGAGGTATCCCTTCTCCCCATTTACTTTTTATTTTTTTGAGACTGAGTTTTGCTCTGTTGCCCAGGCTGGAGTGCAGTGACGTGATCTTGGCTCACTGCAACCTTTGCCTCCCAGGTTCAAATGCTTCTCCTGCCTCAGTCTCCCGAGTAGCTGGGATTACAGGCACACGCCACCACACCTGGGTAATTTTTGTATTTTTAGTGAAGACGGGGTTTCACTATGTTGGCCAGGCTGGTGTTGAACTCCTGAACTCAAGTGGTCCACCAGCCTCCGCCTCCCAAGGTGTTGGGATTACAGGCGTGAGCACCAGGTCTACTTTTTTTTTTTTTTTTCCTGAGGCAGTCTTGTTCTATCACCCAGACTGGAGTGCAGTGGCACAATCTCAGCTCACTGCAACCTCTGCCTTTCAGGTTCAAGTGATTCTCGTCCCTCACTCTCCTGAGTAGCTGGGACTACAGGTATGCGCCACCACGCCTGGCAAATTTTTTGTATTTTTAGGATGGGGTTTTGCCATGTTGGCCAGGCTGGTCTTCAGCTCCTGGCCTCAAATGATCTGCTCGCCTTGGCATCCTAGAGTGCTGGGATTACAGACATGACCCACCGTGCCCAGCCCTTATTTACTTTTTTATTCAGTTATTTACTTATTTAAATGTATTAATTACATTTTATATACTAAATATAATTTAATAAGTACATTTGAAATTGTTTTATAATTATATATCTTATATATTTATTTACCCGCTATTCATTTAGTGTCAGCCTGTACTCATGGCTATTTTCTCTTATTTTTTGTGTTATAACCCATCACTGCCAGTGTTTATTGCTCACATTGTCCCAGCTTTGGTCACTGGGATTGCCTTCATGCTTGCTCCTGTGTCTACTTTCTGGAATCATAAGATGTTCCAGGCTTATCTCATGCTTTTCCTGCCCCAGTGCTGGAATCAATCATTTCTTTAAGAAGCTCTTGCCGGGCGTGGTGGCTCACGCCTGTAATCCCAGCACTTTGGGAGGCCGAGGCGGGCGGATCACGAGGTCAGGAGATCCAGGCCATCCTGGCTAACACGGTGAAACCCTGCCTCTACTAAAAATACAAAAAATTAGCTGGGCATGGTGGTGCGTGCCTGTAGTCCCAGCTACTCGGAGGCTGAGGCAGGAGAATGGCGTGAACCCGGGAGGCGGAGCTTGTAGTGAGCCGAGATGGTGCCACTGCACTCTAGCCTGGGCGACAAAGCAAGACTCCGTCTCAAAAAAAAAATAAAAAATAAAAAATAAAAAGCTCTTATTCTTATTTATTTATTTATTTATTTATTTATTTATTTATTTATTTTAATAAGAAAAGACTAGAGATGGGATCTTGCTAGACTGATCAGGCTGGTCTCAAACTTCTGGCCTCAAGCAATCCTCCCATCTCGGCCTCCCAAAGAGCTGGGATTACAGGCATGAGCCACTGTGCCCAGCCAAGAGACCCTTATTATTTTCACTGCGGAATGGCATAGAGACAGAGATCTGGGCTCATTGCTTCTGAGGTGTCATTGCTTTCATTGCTTCTAGGTCCTTTGAGCAGAAAGCACTTGGACACATACATGTATATACTAACATACACATGCATCTACTTCTATTTCTACATCTATCTGTATAGCTGTGTAGCTGTGTCTATAAAACTGTGGTTCTGGCTGGGCGTGGTGGCTCATGACTGTGATCCTAGCACTTTGGGAGGATGAGGTAGGAGGATCGCTTGAGCTCAGAAGTTCAAGATCATCATGGGCAGCATGGTGAGATCTTTTCTCTACAAAAAATTTAATAATTAGCTGGGTGTGGTGGCACATGAGCATACATAACATAGCTTCAGAGTTGCTAATCCATGCACCTCTGAAGATAAAATTTAACTAGAATACAATATTTGTATACATTTTTTAGTCTTGTAATATGTAGCAAAAAAAAATATTGTCTTCTAAATTTGCTTAGGTTAGTTTGCTCAACCCCTACACCCAGTGATTATTGTCGGTAGTATCTCAGTTTTATTTGTTAATGTTTGTATTCTGTTTGTTTTCTCCCTACATCCTGGTTGGTTTCAATTATGTATTTATTTCCTTAGGATGTAAAACATTACCATGATTCTTGAATCTAGAACTATACTCAGAAGTATGTCATTCTCCTTTCGTATGTTCCACCGCTTTCCTATTTCCCCATTCTTTCCGCCCCATTTTCACTTTTCTGTTGTTAATCAGTCTCATTAGTTTCCAGGGTGTCCATCCTTTGTATATTTCCTTTCATCTCCTTCTTTCTTACACAGAGGTAGCCCACTGCAGATACTCTGTTTTCTCACTTGAAACATGCTATTGGAAATTACTTTATAGCAGTTCATTGAGAGCTTCCTCATTGTCTTTTTCTCTTTTTACAGCAACACAATACTCCATTGTGTGAGTGTGCTTCAGTTTATTCATCCAGTATCCCATCTGTGGGCATGTAGGTGGTTTCCACTATTTTACAATGACAAACAATGCTACAATTATTTGTGTGTATTTTTGTAATGTTGGAAATATGTCTCCACTATGAAGTCCTAGAAAGGGAATTGCTGGCTCAACAAGTTAGTGGGTAGTTTTGTCAGGTACTTCCAAATTCCCCTCTGTAGGGATGTACTATCATGTATTTCCATCAGCAGTGTATGACAGCGCCTATTTCCCTATGATCTTGCTATCAGAATGATTTGCCATACTTTATTTTTTTATTTTTTATTATTTTATTTTTTGAGACAGGATCTCGCTCTGTCACCCCTGCTGGAGTGCAGTGGCTTGATCATGACTCACTGCAGCCTCGACCACCCAGGCCCAAGTGATCCTCCCACCTCAGCCTCCTGAGTAGCTGGGACTACAGGTGAATGCCACCATGCCTGGCTGATTTTTATATTGTTTATAGAGAGTGGGGTTTCACCATGTTGCCCAGGCTGCTCTCGAACTCCTGGGCTCAAGCGATCTGTTCACCCTGGCCTCCCAAAGTGCTAGGATTACCAGAGTAAGCCACCACACCCAGGCTGTCATACCTTTTGATTTTTACAAATCTAGCAGGTGGAGAATGGTATTTCAATATTGTTTTAATTTACATTTATCTAATTGGGGACAGTTTGCAAGTCTTGTCATAAGTTTAAGGACCATCTGTACATCTGTATTTTTTGTGCTGATTGTTTGTCTATGTGTCTTTCCCCTTCTTTTGTTAGTTTTAATCTAATTTTAAAATGTTCTCTCTCTCTTTTTTGGAAACAGAGTCTTGCTCTGTTGCCCAGGCTGGAGTGCAGTGGTGTGATCTCTGCTCACTACAACCTCCGCCTCCTGGGTTCAAGTGATTCTCGTGTCTCAGCCTCCTGAGTAGCTGGGACTACAGGCATGCACCACCATGCTGGACTAATTTTTTTTTATTATTTTATTTTCATAGACACAGTGTTTCACCATGTTGCCCAGGCTGGTCTTGAACTTCTGAGCTCAGGCAATCTGTTGACCTCAGCCTCCCAAAGTGCTAGGATTACAGGCGTGAGCCACCACACCCAGCTAGAGGTATTAGTCTTTTTTTATATATATACGTATTGCAAATATTTTATTTAGGTTTGTCCAGTTGTCTTTTTGTCATACGCAATTGTTAATGTGTATGACAAAATACACATTATGCAGTCAAATTTATCCCTCTTTTATTGCCTCAGGATTTTTGAGTCATTATAAAGTCTTTTCCTACATTAAGGTTAATGAGGAATTCACCCATGTTTTCTTTTAGTATGTGTACAGTTTTATTTATTTATTCCTTTTTCATTTAGCTTCCTGGTCCATTTGGAGTTCATTCTTGTGTGTGATGGGAGATACGTGTTTAATTTTATCTTTTACAAGTGGCTATTCATTTATCTCAGCCCTGTTTAGTAAAAATCTATCTTTGATCCAGTGATTTGAAGTGTCATCTTTATCTTATGCTAAATGTGTTCATTTCAACTTGAATCTATATTTGGGTGTTTTATTCCACAAGTCTGTTTGTCCTTTTTTTTTTTTTTTTTTTTTTGCACCTGTTACACTGCTTTGATTATAAAGTCTATTGGTCTGGTGAGGCAAGACCACCTTTGAAGTTTTTCTTTTTCAGTGTAGGTAACAACTATCCTGACTTCTATCCCCTTAGATTGAATTTGTCTGTTTTTGAACGTCATGTAAATAGAATCATATGGTATCTGTTATTTTATGTCTGACTTCTTTCATTTGATCTTGTATCTGTGGGATACATTCATGCTATTGGAAGTAGTGACACCTTGTTCATTTTCAGTGTTGTGTCGTATTTCTTTGTATGCCTCTACCACAACTTATCAATCCGTTCTTTTGTTGATACATATGTAAATTGTTTCCAGTTGGGTGCTGTTGTGAAGAGAGCTATTATGAACTTTTTTTTTTTTTTTTTGGCACACCCATGCACACATGTCTCTCGGAATTTCTAGGAGTGAAATTGCTTGGTCATAGGATAAATGAATATTTAGCTTTGGCAGACAATACCAAGCAGTTGTTCAAAATGTTTGTACCACTTTGTAGTCCCACCAGCCATGTATAAGGTTTTCAGGTGTTGCATAGCCTTGCTAGCACTTGGTATTGTCAGTCTGTTTTCTTTTTTTAAACTAAAAAGTAAACTTTGATGTCGAAAATGCAAACTTGGGGAAGGCAGAAAGATCACACACAAGGCTGTCACTTCACACCTGGAAGGTTGCACAGCGGCCCAGACGGTGATGGGGGCCGGGAGTATTGTCAGTCTTTGAAGCTGCCTTAAAAGAAAAGAAAAGAAAGAAAACCTTATATGACATAATTCTTCTTCCTCTTGAAGCTCAAGAGTCATTTCCAAAACAGGAAATGGCTAGAAACAAAACAAAACAAACCCAGCAAGCCCCATTTTTTAAAACACACCTAACAAGTTACTTATGGCAGTCATCGGTTTTATAGGAAAATGTAGAAAAGCTGTTTGAGCCTAGATCAAATGTAGCAGACAGTTTGGTGTTTACCCCAAAGCCATTTTCAGGCTGGGACAGTGGCTCACAAGTGTAATCTCAGCACTTTGGGAGGCCAAGGCAGATGGATTAACTGAGATCAGGAACTCGAGACTAGCCTGACCAACATGGTGAAACCCTGTCTCCACTAAAAATAGAAAAATCAGCCAGGTATGATAGCACATGCCTGTAGTCCCTGCTACCTGGGAGGCTGAGGCAGGAGAATTGCTTGAACCTGAGAGGCAGAGGTTGCAGTGAGCCAAGATTGCACCACTGCACTCCAGCCTGGGCAACAAGAGCGAAACTCTGTCTCAAAAAAAAAAAAAGCCATTTTCTCCCTTTTCATCTTTCTAGCAGTTTTGTTCAGCATGTTCAGCAGGGAAGGTGATCTCATCCCTAGCTTAGGAGAGAATCTTGATACATCTAAGCTAATCAAGGCTTTCTCTTTTTATTGAGACAGTCTCTCTCTGTCGCTCAGGCTGGACTGCAGTGGTGCGATCTCAGCTCACTGCAGCCTCCACCTCCTGGGCTCAAGTAATTCTCCTGCCTCAGCCTCCTGAGTAGCTGGGATTACAGGCATGAGCCACCACACCTGGCTAATTTTTGTACTTTTTAGTAGAGATGGGGTTTCACCATATTGGCCAGGCTAGTCTCAAACTCCTGACCTCAAGTGATCCTCCAGCCACAACCTACCAAAGTGCTGGGATTACAGGTGTGAACCGTGGTGCCCAGCCCTAATCAGGGCTTTCTTATTCCTCTCACCAGCAATTAGTTTAGGAATGAGCATGTGACCCAGCCTGGCTAATAAAATATGAGATATGAGGAACAGTGGCATAGCTCTGGAGAGGAGGGCTCCTGGGAAAGGCAGTTTTTACTGCTAAAGAAACTCCAGCAGAGACGGCCCCTTTTTGCCTCCGGATGTGGTATGTCTGGATGTGATGCCTGGAACTGCAATAGCCATCTGGCTGCCAGCCGAAAATGAAGCAAATCCATGAAAGAATCAGAACAAATGGAGATGGAGCCTTAAATACAGGATCTGGAACTTGCCCCATCCAAGTTTATGTGAAGTAACAAATCCACCGATTGTTTAAGACCATTTGAGCTGGGATTTTCTATTACTGACCATTCCACCTAATACCGCTAGTACTGGGCTTTGTTAGAATAACATAGAATAACAAAGGGGAGACAAGGCTCTTTCTTATCCCCTGCAAATATGTTTTAGCAACCTCCCCTTTGTTGTAAACCAGTGGTTTTCAATCTTTAGCGTGCCTCAAAATCACCTGGAGAGTTGATTAAAACAGCTTGGTGGACTTAGCTGTCAGAGTTTCTGATTCAGTGGGTTTGAGATAAGGTCAAGAATTTGCATTTTTAGCAAGTTCCTAAGTGACTCTGAGGCTGCTGGTGCAGGGACCACACTTCAAAATGATTATTCTAGAATACAGACACCATCTTACTGAATTTAGTAATATGTTTTTTAAAAAAGTCGGATAACATATATAATGGGCATGGGCTTCTTTTTCATGTTGAGAAATATATATTTATTTATTTATTTATTTTGAGACAGAGTCTCGCTCTGTCGTCTAGGCTAGAGTGCAGTGGTACCATCTTGGCTCTCTGCCATCTCTGTCTCCTGAGTTCAAGCGATTCTCCTACCTCAGCCTCCTGAGTAGCTGGTACTACAAGCACGCACTACCAAACCCAGCTAATTTTTGTATTTTTAGTAAAGATGGGGTTTCACCATCTTGGCCAGGCTGGTCTCAAACTCCTGACCTCAGGTGATCCACCCACCTCGGCCTCCCAAAGTGCTAGGATTACAGGCGTGAGCCACCGCACCCAACCAAAAAACAGAAATCTTTATCATCATTTTGAATGACTACCTAGTATTGCATTATGTGGATATACTAGAATTTATATAACTGTTTCTAATAGCATATTCAGTTATTTTGTGGAGTTTTTTTGGTATTATTACATTAACATGAACAACTCTATCATAAGTGTCATTTTATATCAATCCTGATTAACTGTTTAATAATTTCTTTAAGGCAAATTCCTAGAAGTAGAATTACTGGATCAAAGGGAAATGTTTGGGGTTTTTTTTTTCTTTCTCATATCATCTTCATAATCCACCTAATTTCTACTTCCAGATATATTGCCCTTAGATTTAGATATTTTGCCAGGGGACTTCTGGTTGATCCTGCCTCAGCTGGCCAAGGCCTTGGCCATTTGCCCTGTAGGGGTCTTTCTTTTGTGTTGCAAGAGTTGAACACTAAAGACCATAGCACTACCAGGCCTGGGCTATCTCATTCCTAACAGTTAATTTAATAATTTGTACCAGGTAGAGAATGGAAACCTGGGAAGTTCTTAAGACTTCTGTCTTTCTCTACGTCATGAGAATCTGAGCATACTTTCTGTCTTTGTCATATTTCTATTTGAGAATAGAGGCAACCAACTGCTCAATACTCCAAAGAGAAAGAAAGAAGTTGCATTCAGATGTCATCTGTCCATCGTCTCAGACATAAAAGAAAGTCACCCTGCAGAGGGAAAAGCTGGGTCCAAGTTATGTCTTTATGCTTGACCATAGAATAATTTATTTTCAGATGTACTTGCCCTCCTAAATCAGAGCAACACTTCTAGTTTAGCTGGGACTTCTAGTAGAATTCAAAAAAGTGTCCTCAGTTGAGTGCGTTGGTTCATGCCTACAATCCCAGCACTTTGAGAACCAAGGCGAGTGGATTGCTTGAGCCCAGGAGTTTGAGACCTGCCTGGGCAACATGGTGAGACCCTGTCCTTACCAAAAAATAAATAAAAACAAAAATTAGCTGGGTGCGGCAGTACACACCTGTAGTCCCAGCCTCTTGGAGGCTGAGATGGGAGGATCACTTGAGCCCATGAGGTTGAGGCTGCAGTGAGCCATGATTGTGCCACTGCACTACAACCTGGGCAACAGAGGGAGACCCCATCTCAACAAAAACCAAAAAACGAAAAGGTTTCCTCACCAGAAGAGAGCTGGCAAACAAAATACCAATTATGACTGGCTTTGGCTTGAGTTCTTTAGAAAGTAGAGCCTGGGGAAAAGCTTAATGTGCCTAATGCAATTTTATTATTATTATTATTCATTTTGTTTTGTTTTTCTATAGAGATGGGGTCTTGCTGTGTTGCCCAGGCTAGTCTTGAACTCCCAGGCTTAAGCAATTCTCCTGCCTCAGCCTCCCAAAGTGCTGGGATTACAGTCATGAACTACTGCACCCAGCCCAATGTTATTTTAAATATAAAAGTTTGTGTCTCTTTCACTTAAAAACACAGTATTGACTGGTTCATTATGTCACTGATATGTAGCATCCAAGGTTGTTCCAACTGTTGCCAATTCTCAGCCATTGTGTGGGGTGGGGATAGATGAAGAGAGAGAAAGAGAGAGGAAAGGGAGGAGGAAGATGATAGAGACAGAAGGGGTATTGAGGGAGAGGTGTAAACTTGCTTATTTTCAGGGGCAATTTCTGGAATTTGCATATATCACTTCTGCTCACATCCCACAAGCAAGAACTTGGTCAAATAGGCACTCAGTTCAAAGAGTTTGTTCTGTATCTATGCAGTCATGAGAAAGGCACTTAAATTTTGATCTGGGAGTTTCAAACCCAGGGAGACGGTGAGGGCAAAAGACAAATCAGGCAAGGAAAGATGTGAAGCAAGGTGATGCTTTATATCTGGAGCCAGTCGTGAGGAGACACGTGGGCTGCTCAGCAGGCTTGTTTGGTTTGCACACAGTTCTTTCTGCAAGGGTTGCAGAGGGGAACTATGACTGGAAATAGTCCCTGGGAGAGGAAAAAGAGGGGAGATTCATCTGCTCCTATCTCGTATTTCCTGTTGGTTTGTTCCCGCTGGCCAAGGCTTACACCCATAAGGAGCGCCACCTCCTCTCTTCCTGTTGTGTAACCCATCCCTTTGGCAACGGCTCAGGAAGCAGATTCCATGCCCTGGGAGTGGAAGGGTAACCCACATGAATGGGGGGCATGGACCAGGAGAGGGGAAGCACCTGAGAAGGTTTACTGGGTCTATGTTCCAATATATTACTTAATGGAATTTTGAGTTGAAAATAAAAAGGGCTTTGATGAAACTTTTCTAATTGATGTCCATCTTTTGGAGTCCTGAGTTGGTTTCTCAGTACCTTGCAAAAAGAACTAATTGATCAGAGGCTGATAGGGAGAAGGACATCTCCCTTGATCTTTGAACAAGAATTCTTCTAGCCTAGGAATGTTTTTGTCAGACATTGCAGAAACCTAAAGGAGGGTTTCTTCTCCCTGCCCTCCCCAACCCATGGATGTCTATTAGGATGCTGCAGAAAGTGTTCCCTCCCTCCCTTCCTTTCTTCATTTTTTCTTCCTCTTCCCTTTCCTCTCTTCCTCTCCTCTCCCCTTTCCTTCTTTCCTTCCTTCCAAAAGGGAAATTTGACAGTGATTACCTTTGTTTTGTTAAGAAGCATGAACTCCTTATGGCATTTTTCCTAGAAAACAAGCAATGTGCAAAGTGGCCTTTCCATATGGCATAGAATATGGACTATTAGCCAACCAAGTTAGAATATACTTTAGGCTGCCTTTGTCTGGGCCTGACACATTTCTTTACTGTGAACCCGTGAACTTAGAAATGCAACTGAATCAGGTTGGGCGTGGTGCTCACACCTGCAATCCCAGCACATTGGGAGGCCGAGGTGAGAGGATAGCTTGAGGCCAGGAGTTCAAGATCAGCCTGGAAGACAAAATGAGAGCATGTCTCTACAAAAAAATTTAAAAGCCAGGCTTGATGGGATGTGCCTGTAGCCCCCAGCTATTTGAGAGACTGAGATGGGAGGACTGTTTGAATCCAGGAAGGTAGAAGGTAGAGGCTGCAGTGAGTTGTGATTATGCCACTGGGCAACAGATAAGCAAAAGACCATCCACCCAAAATGAGAAGCGGCTTCAGTGGAAGCATCTGGCTGCTCTCCAGTAATCTTTAAAAACAGAAAATTGATCATATTGGCACAACTGCTGTTTGAGAGTCTGAATGCTTAGTGATTAAGCTCACATCCTCTAGATTCAAAAGCATCTAATTCTAAATCTTCCTCTAAGCATCTCAGTGAACTTAGGGGTGTTACTGAACACTTAGACTCAGTTTTATTTTCAGTGTAATGGGGATTATAATACCATGCAGTATTATAATAGTATCTGTTACATAAAATTAGCCGGGCATGGTGGTGCGCGCCTATAATCCCAGCTACTCGGGAGGCTGAAGCAGAAGGCAGGAGAATCACTTGAACTCGGGAGGCAGAGGTTGCAGTGAGCTGAGATCACGCCATTGCACTCCAGCCTGGGCAACAAAAGTGAAACCCCATCTCAAAAATCATAATAATAATATCTGTTATACTACTATCTACCTTACATGAGTGTTGTAAGGGCTAAATGAGATAAAACATGTCAGGTTCCTGGCACATAATACATGCTCAGTGAATGGCAGAAGCTATTGTTTTCATAGTAGTAGTCGTCATCATCATCATCATCATCTTACTGCATGGCTTACTATTGTTCCATTGAGGATTGCAGAATAAAATGTTGACACTGGTCAAGGTATTTAACATTTGAGGGTCTTTAGTGACCCTTCATCTCAGTAAAGGGACACTAGCAATTATCGTCAAGCATGCAGACACGTGAGGATAGTGCTTGCACAGTATCAACCCCTCAGTCGTTAGTTTGTTACAGGTTATACCACCATCATGTTGAACTTTTTAAAAAAGTATTTTAGCTCTTCCATCAAAGGGCAAGGGTGACTACCTCCAGTTTCTTTCCCAGTGTCTTGTTATGAAAACTTGTGCTGGTGGCTCATGCCTGTAATCCCAGAACTTTGGAAGGCCATGGTGGGCAGATCACCTGCAGTCAGGAGTTCGAGACCAGCCTGGCCAACACGGTGAAACCCCATCTCTACTGAAAATACAAAACTTAGCCAGGTGTGGTACTAGGTACCTGTACTCCCAGCAACTTGGGAGGCTGAGGTGGGAGAATCGCTTGAACACAGGAGACAGGGGTTGCAGTGAGCTGAGATTGCACCACTGCACTCCAGTCTGGGCAACAGAGCAAGACTCCACCTCAAAAAAAGAAAACTTGTAAATGATGTTCAGGGTTTGTTGAAATCCCTGTGGAGGTTCCAGGTCTCACCTACACACTAAAAGATTCTTCTTGTCCGTGGAAGCTCCCTGGTGCTGTAGCTTAAAAGGAGCACATCTAAGTTTCTAATTCCAATATTTATCTTAATTAAAAAAAAAACACACCCAAACACCTTCTGTTAAGTTTATTAGGGCAATAATGCTGTGGTATTGCTAATTGCTGGCAGACACATCGATCCATTTGTTTAACCTCAGCCTAGAGTGATTTTACAGTTATCAATTCTAATAGAATTGATATCAAATCTAATAGTTTCTAATAGAAAGTCAGAGCTTATCCCATAAATTGTGCAGCTGTGGAACTAGGAACATTAGGACTCTTCCTTCCTATTTTGGAGCATATATCATTGCACTGGCTCCCTACCCCCAGGAGAGATGTATTACAGATGGAGTGTGTGCCCCATAAAATAAAGTGTCATATTTCCTTGACGCAGCAATTCTTAGCTGCAAAGACAATGATTCATCTGGTCAGTGCCAGCTTCTAAATGAGAAAAAAAGAAAGAAAGATGATTAGAAAGATTCATCCTTTGACTCTCTCTCTCCGTTTCTCTACCAAGCCTACTTTTATAAAACCACTAGGTTGCAGAATCTGCATCATGGGGTCTGACCTTTCTAGTTCTTGATCCTCGAAGGAGATAAAAGTGAAAGCAGAGTGCATCTTCTGAAAAGCATCCTGGGGAAGGTGGACTTTGAGAAGTAACCAGTTGTGTACAAATGAACAAGCTGGCTCCTGCTTTCCTCTCTGACCTCTCCTCTGGCCTTGATTCCCCCCCACCTTCCTCCAGTCCAACCTCAGTGGACTCCTTAAAATGCCTCAAATACACAAGTTCTTCATGATGACCTGGAGCTGTTGCCCCGATCTCTCAGCTGACACTTTCTCAGCACAAACGACCACTTTCTTGGAGAAGCTTCCCCAGTAACCTGGCTGAGAGGAGCTCTCACCCTATCCTGACAGTACTCTTTTAACACTTTGCCCTGTTGTATCTTTTCCTTAATGTACTAGCTGGAGTTATGGCTTTATTTACTTGCCCCAGTTTGTGCTTTTTAGTGTTTGTCTCATCTAAAACATAAATCCCATGAGAGCAGCAACCTCATTTGACTTTTTCTCTACTCCAAAGTACTGGAAAGGAATTCTAGAATGTATTTTTTTCTCCATTTTTAATATATTTTTAAATTTTAAAATATTAACTTAAGCCCTCTTTCTTTCTTTCTTTCTTTCTTTCTTTCTTTCTTTCTTTCTTTCTTTCTTTCTTTCTTTCTTTCTTTCTTTCTTTCCTTCCTTCCTTCCTTCCTTCTTTCCTTCCTTCCATCCTTCCTTCCTTCTTTCTTTCTTCTTTTTTTTTCTGAGACAGGGTCCCCCACCCGTCGCCCAGCCTGGAGTGCAGTGGCACGATCTTGGCTCACTGCAACCTCCGCCTCCCAGGCTCAAGCGATCCTCCCACCTCAGCCTCCCACATAGCTGGGACTACAGATGTGCGCCACCATGCTGGGCTATTGCTTTGTATTTTTGGTAGAAACAGGTTTTTCTGATGTTGCCCAGGCTGGTGTCGAACTCCTGAGCTCAAGCAATCCACCTGCCTCAGCCTCCCAAAGTGCTGAGATTATAGGCGTGACGCTTGTCTGAGACTATAGAATTTAGTAAGTGTAAAGAGCTCTTGATATGGGCTCAGATGATTTGGGTGGCAGTTCCAGAACTGTGTAAATGTGGTCCAGTTTCCTGTCTTCCTGAGTTTCATTTCCTCATCTGTAGAATGGGAGTAATAATACCTACCTCACAGAGTACTTGTGAAGATCATTGGAACAATGATCAAGAAAAAAATATATACATATATTTTTTTGAGGCAGGGTCTTCCTCTGTAGCCCAGGTTGGAGTGCAATGGCTTGATCATGACTTGCTAGTCTCAAACTCCTGGGCTTAAGCAATCCACTTGCCTCAGCCTCCCAAAGTTCTGGGATTGCAGGCGTGAGCCACCACGCCTGGTTGATAAAATATTTTTTTATCCTGTTACTGGCTTTATACTTGGGAGAGATATGAGGGTTTCCTACAGGACCTTGATAAATGAAAGAATGACAATGAAATCTCATGATACTGAAAGGGAAACTCACAATCTGAGACAGTGGTAAAATTTAAGATGCTTATCCCCCCAAATAGAAAGTATGGAAATTGATACCCGCAAGAAATTACATCAATTGACTGTACAGATTCTAGAATGTTAGAGCAGGAAGATTTGTTAAGATACAGTTGAGTGATTTTTAGACTTGGCTCTCTGGAGTACTGGAGTTTTGTTGGAGCCCCCTGGGATCTAGGATGTAGTGGGAAATAGCCAGGAAAGAGGAGGAGCTGAGCTGATAGAAATACATGCCCCATCTCCCCTAAGTCAATCAGATTAATTGTATTTTAATGCTTTTTTTTTTTTCCACACTGTTTGAGAAGCTAGTTATTTATTGTTCAGAATCCCATCCCTCACTCATTCTTCCTGACTGTGATTTTGTGTGCAGGGAAATGGGCTCAACTTCAAGCCATGGAGTGTGATCAAGGTCATTCACGACAATCCTGTTCCTCAATTTCTCAGTCTCCCTGGAAGCTATGGATTGGTATATGACCCAGTTTTAGCCCATGAAATGTGAGAAGAAGCCAACTGCTGCTAAAGTTTTTAGGAAGCTTTTATTTTCTTACTAAAAAGGGACATATGTGGCTGATACGGTCCTTTCCTTTATTCCTCCTCCCTTCCATGCTAACATCATATCTGCCACTACAACAACAATCTTGTGACCATGTGGCTGTAAGCACAGGAACGCCTGGAATCTCAGAAACGTTGGCTCTGACCTCCGTGAGTCACTGAACCAATTCCGGCAACCACCTGGCTCCAGACTTCTTGCCATGTGAGGAAGAAGCCATTATTGTCTAAACCAGTGTAAAGGTTTTCTGTCACTTGAGTCTCAAAAAGCATTCCTCACAGATATACGTATATTGTGCTTCCAGATAAGATTTTGTTTAGATCTAGGATTCTGAGGCTAAAAAGAATTTGAAATATGATCTCATCCCATCTTTTCATTGTAGAGAGATAAGGTGACAGTTTCAGTTGTCTGTTGCTACATTACAAACTATCTCAAAACTCCCTGGCTTAAAGCAACAGCTGTTTCGTTACTTCTTAGAATTCTGTGAGCTGACTGGGTTCAGCCGGGCAGTTCTTCTGCTCCTTGTGATGTCTGCATTGCCTACAGTTACCAGGAGGCTCAGTGGGCTCATTTGTCTAATGCCTTGACAGGAATAGTCGGAAGGTTGGGCTCAGCTGGAACACAGGTCCTTTCTCTCTCCTCATGCAGTTTCAGAGCTTCTCTCTGTCTATGTGGCCTCTCCATGTGGACTTCCTACATGGCAACTTCACACCCCCAAAAGCAGAAGCCACCAGGCCTTCCAAAGGCTTAGGCCCAGATCCAGTTTTGTGTAATATCTGCGACATCCCTTTGGTTAAAATGAGTCAGATTCAATGATATAGGACTATCTGAGGGCATAAATATAAGAGGTGTGTTTTATGGGAGGCAATCTTTGCTGATTAGCTCCTAAAGAAACTGAGACCCAGACTGTGAAAAGTAGTTGTCTAAACTGATAAAGTCATAAGTATTTAAATTAGAATGTCATTGAAGGGATGAGAGCTCCAAAGCAGGATGGAATGGAAGGGTGGAGGGGACAGGCAAGAGAAGGGACTTGTCCTCAGCCCAGGGTTTTTAAATCTCAGCACTGTTGACATTTGGGGCCAGATAATTGTCTGGATGGCTGCCCTGTGAATTGTAGAATGTTTAGCAGTATCCTTGGCCTCTACCCGGATGCCATTAGCATCTCCCCTCTGATTTTGATTTTTTATTTTATTTTTTTGAGACAGAATCTCACTTTGTCATCTGGACTCGAGTGCAGTGGCTTGATCTCAGCTCACTGCAACCTTTATATCCTGGGTTCAATCAATTCTCCTGCCTCAGCCTCCGGAGTAGCTGGGACTACATAAAGGCACCACCACACTCAGTTAATTTTTTGTATTTTTAGTAGAGACAGGATTTTGCCATGTTGGCCAGGCTGGACTTGAACTCCTGACCTCAGGTGATCCACCCATGTTGGCCTCCCAAAGTGCTAGGATTACAGGCGTTAGCCACTATGCCTGGCCCCCGTTTTCTTGTATGTCATGATTTTGCAGGTGCAGAGAGTGGGCTGGGCTGGGCTGGGTGATTCTTCCAATCTAGTTGGAGTAGCTGGAAGTCTGTTCATAGTATTCAACTGGTTGATAAATTAATCTACTCATGGAGGAGCAATGTGAACTGAATCATGCAGCCAAGCATGTAAGAACATATGAAAAGTAATTACACTATAGTGTGTAGGAAGAGAAGGTTGGATATTCCTGGGGAGAAGATTTCAGTCTTCTTCTCCTCCACAGCTATTACAGAAGTGGAGGGAAATGACCGGAAATTTGGTTAATTGCAGCCTAAATAACAAGAGACAATTTTCTAGTGTGCAGAGAAAACAATGCCATTGAATCCTGGGCATTCCTCTAGTTTATCAGTCTCATCTCATCGAATGATTGAGCCTTGACCTTCTGAGCTGAGGATTCTTGTGTCAAAAGCCACAGTTTTACACATTTCTCTGGGAATACTTTCTAGGCTTTTCCAAGGAAGAAATATTTGTTTCTTCTGCTGTGTTTCTGCAGCGGTTTTCACTCACAGGAAGTCCTAATTATCTGAGGAAAACTACCACTAGATAAAAACATTTTAAATGAGGAGTAAACTTCAGTACATAGCATAGGTGTGTGTTCAGGGTGCACACAGTTTCAATGGGAATTTTCCTTGAAAGGAAACAAAAATAAAATTATAAAAAGAAAGTTATTTTTCTTATTCAATAAAATGTTGTTTCTGATTGCAACTACATGCAAGAGGCAAAGAATGAAATAAGTATTGATTGTTTTGTTTTGAATAGAAGTTTAAAAAAGTTGTTTTTCAATATAGTGAGACCTTTTCTCTACAAAAAAATTTAAAAACTGAGTGTGGTAGCGTGCCCCTGTTGTCCCAGCTGCTTGGGAGGCTGAGGTGGGAGAATTGCTTTAACTTGGGAAGTAGAGCCAAGATCACACCACTGCACTCCAGTCTGGGCCACAGAGTGAGATTCTGTCTAAATAAAAAAAAAAACACATATATATTTTTTAGAGACACAATCTTGCTATGTTGCCCAGAATGGTCTTGAACTCCTGGCCTCAAGCAATCTTCCTGCTTCAGCCTTCTGAGTATGTTTTACATAAAATTTCAATCAGTAAAATTTTATAAGATGTGACAGGTCATCCTTCACTCAAATGTCACTTTTTCACCCTAATAAAGATCAGTTTTGTATTTATATACACTCATGTACACATATCTATGTATGTGTATGTATATGTGTGTAGGTGTATATCTATATGTGTATATGTGTATATCGATACACACACATACACACATAAATATGTAAACACACTCTAGGTCTTCAATATTTTTAACTTTTTTGATCTGTAGTATACTTAGAGAAAAATGGCTAGGTGCAGTGGCTCATGCCTGTAATACTAGCACTTTGGAAGGCTGAGGCAGGAGAACTGCTTGGGGTATGGAGTTTGAGACCAGACTGGACAGCATAGCAAGACCCCATCTCTACAAAATATTTAAAAATTAGCCAAGTATGGTGTCACATGTCTGTAGTCCCAGCTACTGAGAAAGCTGAGGGTTGCGGATTGCTTGAGCGCAGGAATCCGAGGCTACGGTGAGCTATGATTACACCACTGCACTCCAGCGCCAGTGACAGAGTGAGACCCTGTCTCAAAAAAATGAAAATAACTTCAGAAAAAGTCATAAGTTCACAACTCAGTGAATTGTAATTTTCATAAGTCATTCACACCCAGGTAGTCAGCACCTAGCTCTAGAAACAGAACATTATCAGCCTCTTAGATGCTCCTCTCTCACTCAAAAGCAGTCATTATTCAACTCCACCCCCACTCCAAGTAACAATTCTCTTGACTTCTAACAGCATAGATGAATTTTGATTGTTTTTGAACTTCATCGAAACGGAATTGTATTTTGCTATCTGGTTTCTTTTTCTCCATATTATGTCTGTCAGGTTTACATATGTTGTTGCTAATAGTTTTTTATTCATTCTCATTGCTGTGTATTTCATAGGATGCATATACCAACATTTCTCTATTCCACCATTGATGGATATTTGGGAAGTTTCCAGTTTGGGGCTTTTATGAATAGGGCTGCGAATGGGGTTCAGGACATGCTGCGTCCCAAATATGGAACCTTGGCATTCGAGAAAACCGCAGAAGCAAGAAGGTCTCTCTGACCTGTCTCACCCTTCTCCCCTGATGTAGTCCATAAAAACTAGCTGACCTTCCCCTGAAAGTAGGTGATTAGATTCTCCTTCCAGAGAGGTCCTCCCTATACCTGGAGGAAAGGAACGAAGACACAGAGATGCCAAGAAGAATCTGAAGAAATAGACCTTGTAAGTTCCCTCCAGCTTATTCCCATTAGATCCTACCTGTTTGTCCTCCAATCATACTTTGACATGATTCTCCGTAACAGATACACTTGTATCTGTTTCTTCGGGTCTTCTTTTCTGAAGGCTCCCATGTCATGTAAAACTTACATGAAATAAATCTGTATGCTTTTCTCTTGTTAGTTCGCCTTTTGTTATGGGGCCTCAGCCATGAACCTTGTGATGGGTGAGGAAAAGGTTTCACTTTTTCTCCCCTAGTGCTGCTAAGAACATCATAGTATGTGAGTTTTAGCACACATGTGTATCCGTTTCTGTTGGGTCGTGACGTAGTTGTTCTTGCTTATGAATCTGTTAACTTAGTCATATACATCAAAATTGTTGCTTCGATGACATTTTGCCCATGGTTGGAACCACACATGTTCAGTTTCATGGACATGTATATACTTTATGAAAGAATACACAGTGATTCAGCACTAAAAAGAAAAGTTATTATATCCATGGTTTTCACAGTTTTGTGGCTACAGAAGTAAAGTAGCAGGGTGCAAATGATGTTAGTGAAACAAATATTTGTCAAAGGAGGAATGACATCAATTCCTCCAAGTGTTTTGTGGAAGGAACCTAAGAAGACAGACACCCTTGAGGAGCTGAAGCTGCCAGTTATACCGAGTTCATGCTGTTTCTCAGATATATGCAAAAGCATTTCCCATGACACATCATGCAACTGAAGGCAGGAGAAATGGCCAAATTCCTTGGAATAGATGATACTTCAGCCGGGCACAGTGGCTCACGCCTGTAATGCCAGCACTTTGGGAGGCCACGATGGACAGATCATGAGGTCAGGACTTTGAGGCCAGCCTGGCCAACGTGGTGAAACCCCATCTCTACTAAAGATACAAAAATTAGCTGGGCAGGGTGGTGCATACCTGTAATCCCAGCTATTGAGGAGGTAGAATGGCTTGAACCCAGGAGGCAGATTTGCAGTGAACTGAGATCATGGCACTGCACTCCAGCCTTGGTGACAGAGCAAGACTCCATCTCAAAAAAAAAAAAAAAAAAAAAAAGAAAAAAAGATACTTCAAAGCAGTGAAGAGCTGATGTGTCTCATTCACGTGTAATGCAGAACTGTTATTAAGACCTTGCGTCATATTTAAGTGGCCCCATTTTTATTCTTCCTTGGAGGTAGATAAATAAGGCATTTAGTAGCTATGATATCTTATAACTGATGAAATATGATAATCAGAATGATCATATCAAAGCTGTAATTTATTGGTCCAGGCATTGTGCTCAGCAATTTACAAACATTTTCATTTAATTTAATTCTTCACAGCAGTTCTGTATGGTAGGTAATACATTTTAGCCCTAAAGACATTAGGCACCTTGTGCAAAGGTACATTGGTAGTAAGTGATGAAGCCAGGACTTAGACCTGAGTGTGTGACTTCGTGAATGCTGAATCTGCTCAGCACCTGGAGGCCTGGGGTTTTCCAGCTGCTCTACTGGAGGATGAATTCAACTGAGGTGACCAGGGATGGGAAGATCATGCTGGCATTGTGTCTAGGCAGTGTTCTTCACTCCAGCTTTGACAGCCACAAAGCTACCACTTCGGCCCTAGTTCTGATCATTTACCTGCACTAGTTGTAATAGATTCCTTAATAGAAGTTTCCCTGCTTACAGGCCGGGTGTGGTGGCTCTTGCCTCTAATCCTAGCACTTTGCAGGGCTGAGGCAGGAGGATCACTTGAGCTCAGGAGTTCAAGATCAGCCTGGGCAACATAGTGAGACCCTATCTCTATTAAGAAATAAAAAGTTTCCCTGCTTCCAACATTGTCTCCTATCACCCATTCTCAGCACAACAGCTAGAGTGAGCATTTATTGATTGATTGATTGACTGATTGATTGAGACAGGGTTGCACTTTGTCACCCAGGCTGAAGTGCAGTGACACCATCTTGGCTCACTGCAGCCTTGACCGCCCAGGTTCAAGCGATCCTACTGCCTTAGTCCCCCAAGTAGCTGGGACAACAGATGTGTGCCACTATACTGGGCTAATTTCTGTATTTTTAGTAGAGACAGGGTTTCATATTTCCCAGGCTGGCCTCAAACTCCTGGGCTCAAGCAATCTGCCTACCTCGGCCTCCCCAAGTGCTAGGATTCCAGGTGTGAGCCACTGTGCCTGGCGTAAACATTTAAAACATAAGTCATGGCCCTACCCCAAACCCTCCAAAGGCTTCTTATCTTGGCATAAAAGCTGGAGTGTGAGGGGTCCTACAAGACCTTGTGCCATGACTCTATGTTACTCTCCCCATTCCATCCCTCAGGTACAGGAATCCCAGTCTCCTTACATAACCAAGTTCAGGGTCTGTCTCACTTTCTGTCCTCCACCAGGAACAGAGTTGGAGACAAGGATTTGAGTGTAAATTGTTTATTTGGAAAGTAAGGAAATTGGGAAAGGAGATGGAAATGAAAGGGTGTGCCACTCAGCCAGCTACCCCTGTGGGCAACTGATCTCAATTCCACTGTCAAGGTTTGGGAGCCGGTGCAGAGCTTGCACGTCAGGGGTGAACAATGTTAGCCCTCTTGAGGGGCCTGTCTCAGGCCTGGGGTAAGGCAGAGTCCAGTGCCCAGAGAAGGCCTCCTTCAGGCAAAAGGGATGCTGATACTGGTAATTTGACATCAGGCTGGCACTAAAATGGGAAAATTTGAGGCATACAGTCAAGACCTTGAAAATGTCCACGGCAGGCCCACAGATTTACTGTACTGTCTGCCTACAATATTCTTCCCTCAGATCATATTCTCCTTTAGAACTTGCTCCTTTAGAACTATATTCAAATGACTCTTCAGGGAGGCCTTTTGTGATCTTCTTCTCCAAATTGTCCCCCAACTCCTAGCACACACGTATATCTTGTTTATGGTCTTTCTTCTACCGCTAAATAGAGGCACCACTGGGCAGGCATTTGGATCTGTTACATCCGCTGCTTTATCCCCAATACTTGGTATGGTGTATGGTACATAATAGGAGTTCAATAAATATTGAATGAATGCATGAATGAAAGGTCATTTTAAAAAACCTCTATTTGTCTCCTATGTCTATTGTCAATTGACTTGGAATCCTTAGGAATGAGGAATATGGTTAATTGACATCTTCAAACTCCAATATATATCTATTATTTTGTATTAGGGCCTGATGGTGAATAGCCTTCAATCTCACCCCGCTCCACAAATGTCGAACATCTACCATGTGCCAGACACTGTTCAAAGTACTAGGAATACTGCGATATATCAACTGGGAATGACTTTTGGCAGGAAATGACAGAAACACCGACAGCAATGGCTTATACCAAATAAGGGTTTTACTTTTCTCCTGTAATTAGAAGTCTAGACACAGACAGTCCAGTGCCTGTGCAGTGGCTCCAAGGGGCCACTGGGGACCATGCCTGCCTCTACCTTCTCTATGTGGTCCCAGCTTGCTGCTCTCCCTCTAGCAGTGTCTGCATTCCAATAAGGAAGGGGGAACGGAAGGGGAGAATGTGTGTGCCAGAGGATTCCTCCCTCCAGGATGCTTTCCTGAAAAGCTCTACCCAACAATTACTGGGCTATCTCTTTGCACATCTCATGGGTACCCCTAGCAGCAGGGGAGCTAAGAAATGTAGCATTTGTTTGCTTTTGTTTTCCTTGATGGGCTCCTTGTTTTCTGTAAACACAATTGGGAAGTAGGGTACAATTAAATGCATCTTGAGTAGGTGACTAGCAATACCTGCCATAAGACTAATGACCATGTTCTGTTGAAGCTGTCACTATAGTGCAGGCAAGCCGAAAACAAGGAAACAAACACACACCAACTTGTAAAAAATTCCAAATGTAATAGCCACAAGTGCTGTGTGGGGTCCTTAACAATAAGGGGGAGTTAGAAAGTGACTCAGGTTCTATATCATACCTGGGAGTCAGAGGAACAGCTCTCCAAGGAAGTGACATCAGAGCTGAATTCTGAATGATGAGGCAGAGGCGACTTTGCCAAGATCGACTGTGGTTTTACTGATCCTTTGTTGGTTATCATTTAATCCCAGACAAGAAAGAAGTATAACCATGTCTGCCTAATTCTATAAAACCCAGCCTTCAAGATGTGGGATAAATCATCCTTATTTTTCCTAAACATTCTCTCAGAGCTGTGATGAGGTTTTTTTCTCCTGGTGCTTCTCTCTCCCCTTCCCTTCCCTCCCTCTTCTCTCTCACAGATAGCAAAAATTGAGGTGGTTCCTTGACAATAATGGTAAATGATCACAGAATGGAGCATGAGAGGGAGTTTTTGTTTGTTGTTGTTGTTTTTGTTTGTTTGTTTGTTTTTGAGACAGAGTTTCTTCGCTCTTGCTGCCCAGGCTGGAGTGCAATGGCATGATCTCAGCTCATTTCAACCTCCACCTCCCAGATTCTTCTGCCTCAACCCCCTGAGTAGCTGGGATTATAGGTATGCACCACCACACCCAGCTAATTTTGTATTTTTAGTAGAGACAGTGTTTCTCCATGTTGGCCAGGCTGATCTTGAACTCTCAACCTCTAGTGATCCACCTGCCTCGGCCTCCCAAAGTGCTGGGATTACAGGCGTGAGCCACTGCACCCAGCCTTTTTGCTTTTAAAGCCTAACAAAGCTTAATGTGGCTGGGGTGAGGTGGCTCACGCCTATAATCCCAGCACTTTGGGAGGCCAGGGTGGGCAGATCACTTGTGGCCAGGAGTTTGAGACCAGCCTGGCCAACATGGTGAAACCCCGTCTCTACTAAAACTAGAAAAATTAGCCGGGCATGGTGGCTCACGCTTGTAATTCCAGTTACTCAGGAGGCTGAGACAGGAGAATGTCTTGAACCTGGCAGGCAGGAGGTGGAGGCTGCAGCAAGCCAAGATCATGCCACTGCATTCCAGCCTGGGCAACAAAGCGAGACTCCATTTCAAAAAAAAAAAAAAAAAAAACTAAATGCCAGAAAAAAATTTTTTTTTCAGGGAAATAAGCCAGACATGGGCAATTTATAAGAGAGGGAGAAATTCTAGGAAAATTCTGTTTAACCCATCAGCCAGTCCATCAAAGAAGAGGATCTCTGTAGCATTGGGTGAAACTCTTGATATGTCACATTCTAATCCACATAGCCACCGTGCCCGGCCACTTACTTCTTTTTGAGACTGTTGCTGTATGGTTTCTTGCTGCCGGCTCTTTTCTCCCAATATTTTTATGCTATAGTTATCCTTTATCCTTTACCTAATACATGTTACAGATGCAAGCAAACCCCTTTGTGTGTGTTGAGAACTATAACTCCTATAAAATTCTGGCTAGACCCAACTCATCAGGTGTGTTCAAGTCTACTTGCAAGAGACTCAACAGGGAGAAGGGCAGAAAAATGTCAGTGAATATTGTGGTTGTAGTAGAACCTTACTTCACATTTCCCAGTGACTATGCTTCATACAGAAATGTTCAAAACATATCCCACTGCATTTCATTTTTAGATTGCGGCATGGTTGTGTTGTTTTTCCCCTTGTACTTTAAAGACTAAGTACACTTTCATCCCAGACATTACCAAAATCATACAGATGATTCAGCACTTAGACAAAAACTGCCTGATAATTTTCCATCTTTATCATTTTTCATTCTTGACCTGAATCTTTTGGTATTGTGTAAGTGCTGCCTAAATGGAAAGTTTTTCTTTTTAATTTTAAGAAATATGTGTTATAAAGGGTTCAGATGTGTTACTGTCTTTATTATACTTTATTATACATAACTCTTTTTTTCTTTTTTGTGGAAGTCCCTGCTTTTTAGCCCATTGCACTGGCAACTGTTGATAAGAAAACCATAAAGTCTTTTTTTTTTTTTTGAGACAAGGTCTTACTCTGTTGTCCAGGCTGGCGTGGAGTGGTACGATCTCTACTCACTGCAGCCTCGACCTCCCAGGCTCAAGCAGTCCTCCCACCTCAGCCTCCTATATAGTGAGGACTACAGGCATGCACCACCATGCCCAACTAAGTTTTATATTTTTTTGTAGAGGTGGGGTTTTGCCATATTGCCCAGGCTGGAAACCCTATAGTCTTAATTTCTGATTTCTATAAGTTATTCAGGCAGTAACTCCGCTTATAGAATAAACATCTAAGATGAAAGATTTTGATAACCAAAATTGTTTTAAAATGTTACTGAAATCATTTAAATAAATTAGTACATTAATATGAAGGAATTATTTACAATGATTAGCAACCATGTTCTTAAAATATTTAATGAAAAAATGTACTGATATCCTGTTGAATGAAAATAAGGAAGCTATAGAATGTTATTACTAGATGATTTCAGTTTTGTAAGATGTATTTTAAAAACTGAAAAACAGCCAGGCATGGTGGCATGTACCTGTAGTCCCAGCTACTTGGGAGGCTGAGGTGACAGAACTGTTTGAAGCCAGGAGCTTGAGGGTGCAGTGAGCTATGACTGCGCCACTGTACTCCAGCCTGGGTGACAGAGTGAGAACCCATCTCAAAAACAAAAACAACAGCAATCAAAACAACCTTGAAAATAATATGTTTGAGTATTAACCACTGCATGGTGGGAATTGGAGTAGTTTTTACTTTCTTATTGTGTATTTTCTTACATAGTTGGAATTATTTTTATTTTTAAAATGAACATGTAAAGCCTTTTTCTTTTTCTTTCTTTTTTTTTTTTTTTTTTTGAGAAAGAATCTCGCTCTGTCACTCAGGCTGGAGTACAGTGGTGCAATCTTGGCTCACTGCAACCTCCGCTTCCTGGGTTAAAGCGATTCCCCCATCTCAGCCTCCTGAGTAGCTGGGATTACAGGTGTGCACGACCACACCTGGCTAATTTTTGTATCTTTTAGTAGAGACAGGGTTTCGCCGTGTTGGTCAGGCTGGTCTCAAACTCCTGACTCAGGTGATCTGCCTGTCTCAGTCTCCCAAAGTGCTGAGATTACGGGTGTGAGCCACTGCGCCTGACCGTAAACTCAATTAAAAAAAAAAATACAAGCTTATTTTTCAATAAGGAGGTAATGCATGGGGAAGAAGGCATCTGCTTAGAAACTGAATAGATGTGGGTTTAAATCCAATTAAGCATTGATTATACGGTCATGAACCTCATAATGATGTTTTGGTAAACGAAGGATAGCGTATAAAACAGTGGTTCCGTAAACATTATAAAGGAGATGAAAAATTCCTATTGCCTAGTGACTAGCCTTTAACATCCATGGCATAATGCATTACTCCCAAGTTTATGGTAATGCTGGTGTAAACAAACCTACTGCACTGTTAGTTGTATAAAAGTTCAGTACATACAATTATGTAAAGTACATAATACTTGATAATAAACGACTACATTCCTGGTTTAGATATTTACAGGATAGGATAAGTTTTTATTTTTTGGAGTCTTGCTCTGTCACCCAGGCAGGAATGCAGTGGTGTGATCTCAGTTCACTGCAACCTTCTCCTCCTGGGCTCAGGCAATCCTTCTGCCTCAGCCTCCCAAGTAGCTGGGATTGTAAGCTTGCACCAACACTCCTGGCTAATTTTTGTATTTTTAGTAGAGACGGGTTTCACCATGTGGGCCAGGCTGGTCTCAAACTCCTGACCTCAAGTGCTCTGCCCACCTCAGCCTCCCAAAGTGCTGAGATTACAGGCGTGAACCACTGTGCCCACTTCATTCTTCTACTTATATATAAAAAATGTTGGCCTGGCGTGGTGGTTCATGCCTGTTATCTCAGCACTTTGAGAGGCCAAGGCAGATGGATCACTTGAGGTCAGGAGTTTGAGACCAGCCTGGCTAACATGGTGAAACCCAGTCTCTACTAAAAATACAAAAAAAATTAGCCGGGTATTGTGGCTCATGCCTGTAGTCCCAGCAACTTGGGAGTCTGAGGCAGGAGGATCACTTGAACCCAGGAGGCGGAGGTTGCAGTGACCCTAGAGATTGTGCTACTGCACTCCAGCCTGGGCAATAGAGCAAGACTCTGTCTCAAAAAAAAAAAAAGTCAACTGTAAAACAGTCTCAGGCAGGTCCTTCAGGAAGTATTCCAGAGGAAGGCATTGTCCCTGTAGGAGGTGACAGTTCCATGCTTATTGTTGCTGCTGAAGATCTGCCACTGGGACAAGATGTGAAGGTGGAAGGCAGCGATACTGATGATCCTGACTGTGTAGACCTAGGCTAATATGTGTGTTTGTCTTAGTTTTAAACAAAATTCAAAAAGAGAAAACATTTTAACATTTCAAAAATAGAAAAAAATACAGAGTAAAGATATAAAGAAAAAAATTGTATAGCTATACAACGTGTTTGTGTTTTAAGCTAAGTATTTTTACAAAAGAGTCAAAAGTTTAAAAAATTAAAAAGTTTCAAAAGCAAAAAAGTTACAGTAAGCTAAGGTTAATTTATTATCAAAGAAAGAAAACAGAATAGGTTTTCTTTATACGCCTTTATTATCTTTATGGGACCACTGTTTTATATGCTATCATTGACAAAAACATCATTATGGGTTGCCTGACTGTATAATAAATGGTTAATTGGATTTAAACTCACATCTATTCAGTTCCCTTTTTTTTCTTTCCAACTTTTAAATTCAGAAGGTATATGTGCGGGTTTGTTACATGGGTAGATTGCATGTCTCAGGAGTTCAGTATACAGTTTATTTTGTCACTCAGATAATGAGCATAGTACCTGATAGGTGGGTTTTTATCCTCACCCTCTTCTTATTCTCCACCCTGAATTTTTTTTTTTTTTTTTGAGACGGAGTCTCGCTCTGTCGCCCAGGCTGGAGTGCAGTGGCCAGATCTCAGCTCACTGCAAGCTCCACCTCCTGGGTTCACGCCATTCTCCTGCCTCAGCCTTCCGAGTAGCTGGGACTACAGGCGCCCGCCACCTCGCCCAGCTAGTTTTTTGTATTTTTAGTAGAGATGGGGTTTCACCGGGTTAGCCAGGATGGTCCCGATCTCCTGACCTCGTGATCCGCCCGTCTCGGCCTCCCAAAGTGCTGGGATTACAGGCTTGAGCCACCGCGCCCGGCCCACCCTGAAAATTTTTAAAGTGAATTTAGTGTAGCCTAAGTGTACAATGTTTATAAAGTCTACAGTAGTGTATAGTCACGTTCTAGGCCTTCACATTCACTCACCACTCACTCACTGACTCACCCAAAACAACTTCCAGTTCTGCAAGCTTTGTTCATGGTAAATACCCTATACAGGTGGACCATTTTGACCTTCCTTGCCATATTTTTACTGTAGCTTTTCTGTTTTCATGTTTAGATCCATAAATATTTACCACTATGTTGCAGTTGCCTACAGTATTCAGGACAGTCATATGCTGTACAGGTTTGGTACCTAGGAGCAATAGGCTACACCATATAGCTTGGGCGTGTAGCAGGCTATACCAGCTACGTTTGTGTAACTTACACTCCATGTTGCTTGCACAAGGATGAAATCACCTAATGATGCATTTCTCAGAAGAGTATCCTGGTGGTTAAGTAACACATGACCTAAAGCTCTCAGAGCTTCCCTGTCTTCATCTATTGCCCAGGGAGAGGAATCAGCGGTTCTCCAAAAGCTGTACCTTTTTCCATAAATATAAGGATGAAGGGCTGAGATGATAGTTGTTAGAATTATATTGAGAAATGTTAGAGGCATCTGAGAAAGCAAGACCATGAGATGAAAGCAGAGAGAAGGCGGTTCAAGTGGAGCCCTAATGAGGTTATGCTCATGGTTGCCCAGCCATCAACACGGGGTCATCACGCCTGTTTCCAGATTGCTTCTAGAACTTAGCTACCCTCATTCTATAAGATGGAATGAAAATGCGTACTACATACAGATCATGAAAAGATGCAAAGAAAATGCATCTCCACATTGCAGTCACTCAATTAGATTTATTTCTAATACGCACTACCACCCACAATTGGAAGGAAAACAAGGGCTAGAACATTAAAGTTTCCATTTGTGCTGAGACTGCAACTTAGCTATTTAGAAGTTATTTTAGCAGACTTCCCTCCAGTGGAAAAACAAAACAGGGATAACTAGTTTGACTCGGTCTTTTTATCTGTTTCCATTTAAACACAGATATCCTGTTGTGATAACCTTTGACACTTTATTACTATGGCCGCAGTAAATAATAACTGCCCTTATTTTGTAATGTTAGCCCTGGTTACGCAGCGCCATTAATTACTGAACATAAAAGTTGAAGTTTTTTTGAATAGAAGGAAATGTTATTTGAATTCCTTTGCTGGGTTCACTAAGTTTATCTGAGGGTTTGGGTGGTTTAAATGGCGAAGAGAGAATCATTGAGTTGTGTGTTTGTCACAGAGAAGTGCCCCCACACCAAAAATAAGAACCAGCCAATCTGGGGCCAGTGGGAAAATGTTAACAGACTTGCAGAACTTCATTGGAAATCTGAGTTTGAGTCATGATGAAATTAAGCAATCAGCTTCCAAACACCCTCAAGTTACCTTAATTGCTTAGAGAATGTATCTTTAGTTACCTTTCTCACTATAAAACAGTACTTTTTGTTATAGAAATAGTGTGTAAGGACTTGAAACGGAATGACTTAAAAATGACTAAAAATCATGTCCGTGTCTTTGGAAAAAGTCTTGGAAATGATTTGTCATCAATCTCCAGATTGATCAGGACACTGAGTTGGAGATTTTGTCACTTTCTTCTTTGACAGTTGTCATCCTTTGTCAATATTTATTTTCTTTCCTCTTTTTTTTTTTTTTTTTTGAGATGGAGTTTCGCTCTTGTTGCCCAGGCTGGAGTGCAATGTCGTGATCTCAACTCACTGCGACTTCTGCCTCCTGGGTTCAAGCGATTCTCCTGCCTCCTGCCTCAGCCTCCCGAGTAGCTGGGATTATAGGCACCTGCCACAACACTGGGGTAATTTTTGTATTTTTAGTAGAGACGGTATTTCACCATATTGGTCAGGCTGGTCTCAAACTCCTGGCCTCAGGTGATCCACCCACTTCAGCCTCCCAAAGAGCTGGGATTACAGGAGTGAGCCACCATGCCCGGCCTGTCAATATTTCTTAAATAAGGAAAAGCCTGGCTTTATATAATTCAAATTTTACCGAAAATTGTTTTTAATTTTGTTTTTCTATTATCAACTTTTATTTTTAATTAACTTACATTTGAATTTCAGAAATGTTTTTAACTTTGTTTCAGGGTGATTTTCAATTTGCTCCTAATCTTTCTGAAACAGCTTTAGTAAAATATAAACATTGTAATATGTTACATGATCAAATCCTACAATTGTAGAATTTGAAGAGGTCTTAAAGTTCATGTATTCCATCTCTCCAATTAGTTAATTATGGTACTACAGAATCATTAATGTTGGCAACATTTTAATGTGAACAATTGTTCATTGTGAACAATTGGCCAGGTACAGGCCGGGTACAGTGGCTTATGCCTGTATTCTAAGCACTTTGGGAGGCCAAGGCAGGTGGATTGCTCGAGCTCAGGAGTTTGAGACCAGCCTGGGTAACAAAGTGAGACCTCTTCTCTACAAAAAAATAAAAAATTAGGGGGGCATGGTGGCATGTGCTTGTAGTCCCAGCTACTTGGGAGGCTGAGGTGGGAGGATCTCTCTTGAGCCTGGGAGGTTGAGGCTGCAGTGAACCCTGATGCACCACTGCACTCCAGCCTGGATAACAGAGCAAAACCTTGTCTCAATTAAAAAAAAAAAAAAAAGGCAACTTTTACAGATCCAATCTTAGCATAAGTATAAGGCAAAATTTAAGACTTTTGAATAAATAAAAGATATATTCTTTTGTAATATTCAAATTGGATATTCTTTCAATGAAATATCTGTCTTTAGAAACCATGTAATCCTACAGGGATATACATCTTGGTCTTGGGCTAAGCTATTTTACAAGGCAGTTGAGGTAAAAGTTAACTTGAAAAGTGTTTTACTATAGATTTCTGTATTGATCACAACAATTCAGAAATTGATGATAAAAATAGTAGTAATGCAAATGTTTCTCATTCATAGTCATGCAAGGAAATTCTGTCCTATGGACGGACAATTGATTTTCCTCTCTTATTGTGGAAATAAAGAGTTTTGTGTCCACTTGCACATTTATTTCAGTATTCCCATCTATATATGTATCTGCTGTTGGACTTCTCCTTTGAATGAATGATAACATTTCACTGGTTCACTCATTAGTAATGAGTTAAATAAAATGTATTCCAGGTGTTCATTGTATGTCTATATGATAGTCATGATTTTACCTTTTTGGGAAAATTAACCTTTAACCTAAGATATACAAATGACCATTTTATAATTAAAAACTACTTATCGCTCTCCATTGGCCTGTAAATGAAAACATTGAAGCTTGGAGAAAAACAGGGTAAGCATGTAACAAATAACTTAGCTGGATTTGAATCCATGTCTATTTCATTTCTAATCTGGTATCTAACTCATTGCACTGCCTCCTCACTGAGAAATAACTTTTTTTTTTTTTTTTTTGAGATGGCTCTGTCGCCCAGGCTGGAGTGCAATGGCCAGATCTCAGCTCACTGCAAGCTCCGCCTCCCAGGTTCACACCATTCTCCTGCCTCAGCCTCCCGAGTAGCTGGGACTACAGGCGCCCGCCACCTCGCCCGGTTAGTTTTTTGTATTTTTTAGTAGAGACCGGGTTTCACCGGGTTAGCCAGGATGGTCTCGATCTCCTGACCTCGTGATCCGCCCATCTTGGCCTCCCAAAGTGCTGGGATTACAGGCTTGAGCCCACTGCGCCCGGCCGAGAAATAACATTTTTGTATTCTAAAAGGTGGCTTTCAGTTTCATGTTCCAGTCGATGCTTACATTTCCAAAACAATCATGGTAGTGAAATTTGATTTATATATTCTTTCACCTAAGCCCTGGCTTTCAGCTGCTAGGTTTCTCTCTTCTGCTTTGACTGGGATATTTCTCTTGGCTTTGCATCAAGTAGTATTGTGTTTTCAAAGCCTCCATGTCATTTACAGTATGCACTAAATTGTATACAAAGCTTTTCCCTTTCAGGATTTGTTAAGACCTTCTGTTTATTTCAAGAAGAAAGCCTCAGTGAGGTGATATGTCCCTCTCATACTTGCTAGTCTCCCTTTCATAACAAAGAGAGAGCTTGAGCTTCCTCAACAATAGTATATAAATTTTTGTTTTTATTTTGCTTATTTTATGGCTATCTCTTATTTATGGAAAATAATTCTGGTTTGCATTTATGATAGTAGCACAAAGCTTCCTTTAAAATACATTTCAGTTAAAAATCAGTTGCGATAAAGGAAAGCATTAATTAAATAGCTTGACTAATAGATGTGAGCTCTTCCCTGCCACCTTTTCCACCATGTGAGGATGCCATGAGAAATCACCATCTATGGAACAGACCTTCACAAAACACCAAATCTACCTACACTGTGATTTTCTTTCTTTCTTTTTTTTTTTTTCAAGATGGAGTTTTGCTCTTGTCGCCCAGGCTGGAGTGCAATGGCATGATCTCGGCTCACTGCAACCTCTGCCTCCCAGGTTCAAGCAATTCTTCTGTCTCAGCCTCCCAAGTAGCTGGGATTACAGGGACCTGCCACCACGCCAGCTAATTTTTTTGTATTTTTAGTAGAGACAGGGTTTCACCATGTTGGCCAGGATGGTCTCAAACTCCTGACCACAGGTGATCCGCCCTCCTTGGCCTCCCAAAGTGCTGGGATTACAGGCATGAACCAGCACACCAGCCCCACACTATGATCTTGAATGTCCCAACCTGCAGAAGTCTGAGAAATACATTTCTGAATTACCCAGTTGGTGGTATTTTGTGAGACCAGCAGGAATGGACTAAGACACTCACAGAGTCATTGTGAGAAGGGAATAAGATGCTCTGTGTGGCTGTGGGCTTCCTGAGGTCAGACTGTGTCTAACTCATCTTGTTATCCCCCAGCTGCTAATACAGTGCCTAGCACCTGGGATTCCGTAAGAGCTTGTTTTCTTCTTTCCCTTGCAAAGCTAATTAGTATGGTCACATGAACATTTTCTTTTTTCTTTTTCTTTCTTTCTTTTTCTTTTTCTTCTTCTTTTTTTTTTTTTTTTTTTTTTTTTTGAGACAGAGTGTTGCTCTGTTACCCAGGCTGGAGTACAGTAGCACAATCTTGGCTCGCTGCCACCTCTGCCTCCCAGATTCAAGTGATTCTCCCACCTCAGCCTCTGGAGCAGCTGGGATTACAGGCGTGCATTACCACACCCAGCTAATTTTTGTATTTTTAGTAGAGACGGGGTTTCACTATATTGGTCAGGCTGATCTTGAACTCCTGATCTCGAATGATCCACCCACCTCGGCCTCCCAAAGTGCTGGGATTACAGGCATGAGCCACCATGCTTGGCCCACATGAACATTTTCTATGGCATTATTAAACAGAGAGTATGGCATGTGAACAAGTAAAATAAATATGAGCATTTATAATGTTTTATTTTTCTTATGGTGATCAAAGCTGTTCAATGTATACATCGTATACAATGTATACATCTGAAGTATGGAAATATGCAACGAAGGAAGAAAAAAAATCATCAGACAACTCTCAACCCCCTTCAGACACATCACACTCCAGAGCAATCACTCTTAATTTGATAAATTTCTCTTTTTTCTGTAATGAAAAAATATTATACACTTGAGATCCTAGTATATATGCAATTTTGCAACCTGTTATTTTCTCCTAACGTTAGATTTTGCTTGGCACTCAAAATTCCTCCAGCATGATTTTTGTTGTTTGACCTACATTGGGGCCTTTCTTTCCCATCTGTCATGGGGTTGGCCAACAGAATGTCAACCTGTGAACTCTGGTAAAATGTTTCCAAATGACAAATCAGACAATTTGGGTGGGAGGATTGATGCCGGGGGAGGGTGAGTAGGGATGTATTGGGGTAGGGAAAGAGGGAGATGAAGGGAGGCAGGTAAGGAAGGAGGCATGGGAGAAAGCCAAATGTTCACCTTCACAAACCATATTGGGAAGTCCTGGATAAGGGCATCGGTTCCTTGGCAAAGCTTGGAACCCACCCATTAATCTTGTGCTCCCTCTGCTGGCTTTGATGAGCACAGCCACTGTGTGATTAACGTGAAGAGTAACTACAATGGACCATTGAAATCCCCCGTGATGGACAGGGAAGACAGTCATTCTTTTTGAGATTTTTTTTGATAAGATCCAAGTTCACATCAACAGGAGTAGATTGATTACTTATTCAGTTGAAACGACTTCCAATTCCTGCCCCACCCCTCCTGACCTACTCCCCTCCTGATCCTTTTTTCCTCTGCCCCAGGAGAATGAAATTCTGAAGTTCTCAGCTTTTCCTTTCAAGATTCTTACAATTCTCCTGATGATCTCACTTCTCTTTACTGTATTTTCCTGTTGTTTTTCTCTGTTTCACCTTCTGTGCCACCGCGCCCCCCTCCTTGCTGGTGCCATTTGTGAATAAAAAAGGAATGGTGAAACCCTGCTTTGCAAAGCTCCTCTAATTATGCAGCCTCTTATTTCTCCATTTTTGCTTAATTCAAAGTTGTAAAAAGCTTTTCAAAATAGGTGTATGCTCTACTTGACAGTTGTGATAAAACAATGCCTCCAATAAAAAGAAAGGAAGACACATTTACAATTTCCTTTTCCATAATTTATAGTGATTTAGCTCCCCCCATCAGGAGATAAAAATTTCTTTGGGAACAATTTTCTTTTAATAGCATCTTCTGAAGCAGCACACATTTCTTTTGCAGTCATTAGAGCGCCTAGCCTACAAAACAGTGACTGAAGATTGAATTAGATTTAGAGGGAGGCTGCCTGTATCACATAAATAAACAATGAGGGCCCTGGCCATTTCATTACAGAACTTAAATAAGCAGTACAGATGGTCCACTGCAGTGTTACACATGTATAACCTATTTAAAAGATGACATTATAGGGCCAGAAGCATTAATGTACTCACAGTGCCATTTGTTTACTCAACTTGAGTCACTTCTTTCACACTAAGCACTAAAGCCATGGGTCAGGCAAATTATTGCAGGCAGTAATGCAGACAGATGAAAAGACAAGGGAATTATTGAATGATGAGAGCATGAACACTAAATTAGCTTACGGATTTATGGCCTCAAACTTAACCTAATAGATGTTATTTGCTATTGATCCTTCTCATGGTGTTGTAAGTGACAGAAAAAGCCAAAAAACTCATTTGTTTAAGCACATGAAGAAAGGTAATTAACTTACTAACTTATTGACTCATGGAACTGAGAAGATCAGAGCTTCAGGTATGGCTGGTTCTAGGTGCTCAGAATGGCTGTCAGGTCTGTTCTCTTGCATGGTGGCTTCATTTGCAGCATGCTCTCATTACTGGTGTTCAGATGCTCCATGCCTATGTATTAACACTTGCAAGTCCAATGGAAGGAGGTTCTTTGTTATTCTAGCAAAAGATCAGGAATTACATCTCTTGACCAGTTTTGGATATGTGCATTTTCTGAACCAATGATTACATGTGGAAGAGTGGAATGTGTATTCCATTGAGTCATGTGCCCATCCTGTGAGCCCTGAGTGTGGGGCAGGAGTTGGTGGGGTTTGTGGATAGCATCATCAAGACAGCTTGACTAGGAAAGAGTGGCTCCTCAAAGAAAAATCCACATGCTACTAACACAGGAAGGTGGCGTGGAAGCCAAGTAGGCAAAATGGGATTTCTAATCCTTCAACCAGCGCACTTTAGAAAGGATCATTCACTAGAACCTTCGAATGAATTCTCCTAACATACAGGATGCACGCTGAGGTAAAAACTAGAAAATGTCCTTAAATCTATTCATTTACCTGAGGTTTCAGTTCCAAGTTAAATCTATTAGCAGGCAGAACTAGCAAGTATTCTTCATAAGTAAAACTACCTTATTGGCACCTGTCTTTTTAATGCTACCACTCTATGTTTACACTTTCACGTTTCCCAGTTTCTCAAATGGCAGAAGAAATTCTTACTGTATCACATCCCTCCATCTGTTGAATTAAACAAAACGCATGCCAGTCCTTTTAAGAATTGTGTCAGTAAAAGGGTCAAGTGAATGTCAAAGGCATGATTGAACTAACAGGTTCCGGACTGCCAAGTCCCTTGCAAGACTTTAGAAATGTTTCTTTCTTTTAATTTTTGCTCTGGGTCACTTACTTGTGGTTAATGTGGTGATGCCACCAGCTCTCTGAAATTTCTTACTAGTCAACAGACTACAATACTGAAAGGAGCTATTGTTACACTTCAGTATAGAAACAGGATACACACACACACACACACACGCACACACGCAAATGAGCACATGTAAAACAGTGAAATCCAAATGAGGTAGACAGATTGTTTTTATGTCAATTTCTTTGTTTCCATAATATTCTATAGTGTTGCAAGTTGTTAGCTTTGGAGGAAACTGGGTGAAGGACACACAAGATCTCTCTGTATAATTCTTTATAGTTTCATGTACATCTTCAATAATCACCAAATACTTTTTTAAAAAATTTTCTCGAGTTGGGGTCTTGCTGCATATGTGGTCTGGCCTTGAGGGCTCAAGGGATCTGTCTGCCTCAGCCTCCCGAATAGCTGAGACTACAGGCATGTACCATCACACTCAGCTCCTACCAAATAAAGTTTTCAAAAAATTGCATAAGACAAAAAATTAATAGAAGTAGGATTGTCATGAGGATGATAATGGTGTCCTGTGTCATCTTGATGAAAGCAAATCTTTGAAATTGTGTGAATTTTTTTTTTTTTTTTTTTGAGACAGAGTCTCGCTTTGTTGCCCAGGCTAGAATGCAGTGGCGTGGTCTCGGCTCCCTGCAGACTCTATTTCCCGGGTTCAAGTGATTCTCCTACCTCAGCCACCCGAGTAGCTGGGATTACAGGCATGTGCCACCACACCCAGCTAATTTTTGTATTTTTAATAGAGGTGGGGTTTCACCATGTTGGTGAGGCTGGTCTCAGACTCCTGACCTCAACTCGATCCGCCCACCTTGGCCTCCCAAAGTCCTGGGATTACAGGCATGAGCCACTGTGCCGGGCTTGAATGTGTTCTTATCTTTCTGCACACTCAAAGCTTTGGATGGAGGTTTTTGAAGCCCTAGGCTGGGTTAAGAATACTTTAGATTTAGTCATGGCAAAGAGTTCTGAAACAAGTTCTATCAATATATAGTTCAACAAATACTTATTTATTTTCACTTTCCTTTATTTAAATTGGGATGAAACTTGCATAACATAAATTAACCATTTAAAAGTGAACAAGTCAGTGGCATTTAGTGCATTTACAATATTGTGTGACCACTGTCTTCAGTTCTGAAACATTTTCATCACTCCAAAATAAAACCCCATACCCATTTGGCAGTTACTCCCAATCCCACTCCAGCCTCTGGGTGATTCCCAATCTGCTTTCTGTTTCTCTAGATTTACCTATTCTGCACACTTCATGTAAATAAAATCATGAAAGATATGATCTTTTGTGTCTGGCTTCTTTCACTTAGCATAATGATTTTGAGGTTCATCCAGACCATCACATATATCAGTATCAGTACTTCATTCTGATGGTGTTCAGGACCCACTACCCTAAAATATGGCACTTTGGCATTTGAGAACACTGGAGAAGCAGGCAGTTCTCTCTGACCTTCCTCCCACCCTTCTCTTTTGAAGTAGACTATAAGAGAATTTTTTTTTATCTTCTCCTGACGTAGGGCATAAGGCCCTCATTCCAGAGATGGCCACATTATACTCAGAGAAAAATGCCCTTGTCTCTAAGGACACAGAAACTCAGAGAAGAACCTGAACAAACAGGCTTTGCTAAATTCTCTCTGGTTTATTACCATCAGTTTTCACCCCTTTTGTCCAATCGTACTGCTACCTGACTATCATCAAACCTAAGCATAAAAATGCATAGGTTTCTCTGTTTTTTGGTTTTCATTTAAAAAGGCTCCCATATCACATAAAATTTGTATGCTATTCTCTTGTTAAGCTGTTTTTTTCTTTTTCTTTTTCTTTTCTTTTTTTTTTTTTTTTTTTTGACAGGGTCTGCCTGTGTCACCCAGGCTGGAGTACAGTGGTGAGATCTTAGGTCACTGTAACCTCAAACTCCTGGGCTCTAGCAGTCCTCCCACCTCGGCCTCCTGAGTAGCTGGGATTACAGGCAGCACCACTATGCCTGGCCAATCTTTCTTTGTATTTTTTGTAGAGATGGGCTCTCGCTATGTTAACCAGGCCAGTCATGAACTCCTGGCCTCAGGCGATCCTCCTGCCTCAGCCTCCCAAAGTGCTGGGATAAAGATGTGAGCCACGGTGCCCAGCCTAAGCTGTCTTTTATTGCAAGTGCCTCAGCTATGAACCTAGCAATGGGTTAGAAAATAAATCTCTCCTCTCCTACAATTTTATTTTATGGTTGTATAATTAAAAAATTGCCATTATCCATTATATCCATTGTATGTATCTCTATCCATTCATTTGTTGATGGACATTTAAGTTGTTTCTACCTTTTGGTTATTGTGAATAGTCCTGGTATAACATTTGTGTACAGGTATGGGTTTGACCACCTGTTTCCAATTCTTTTGGGTATATACGTATGAGCGAAATTGCTGGGTCATATGACAATTCTGTTGAATTTAACAAATACTTACTGAGCAACTACAGTGTTCCCTGTAGTGCTCTATGTGCTGGCAACACAATATTGAGCCAAAAGGTCAGATCCCTGCTCTTCTGGAACTTAATTTCTAATAGCAAAGAGAAAGGCAATAAACAATAAACAGGAATGGTACCTAATTTGTGATGCAAAAGGCAAATGAGGTCCCTTGTTAAAAAAAAATTATTGGCTGGGCACAGTGGTTCACACCTGTAATCCCAGGACTTTGGGAGGCCAAGGTGGGCAGATTGCTTGAGACCAGGAGTTCAAGACCAGTCTGGACAACATAACAAAACTTCATGTCTACAAAAAATATAAAAATTGGCTGGGGGTGTTGGTACATATCTGTAGTCCCAGCTATTCAGGCTGATGTAGGAGGATTGCTTGAGTTTGGGAGGCAGAGGCTGCAGTGAGCTGAGATCGCGCCAGTGCACTCCAGCCTAGGCAACAGAGTAAGACCCTGTCTCAAAAACAAAATTAATAATTTTAAGATGAGAACAGCAAAGCCTTAAACCAAGTGGGGAGTCCTTCTAAGTAGGCACAGTGTCCTGAGAGACTGTACACATTATTGTTCTGTCTAGCTAACACTGACAATAAGAAAATATAGTAATTTCGGATGTTAATCACACACGAATACACTAAGTGGGGTAATATGATAGAGAACAAATAGAAGTGGGTGAGCTACTTTCAATAGTTGGGAGAAGCCTCTCTGAGAAGCTTACATTCAAGCTGAGACCTGAATGATAACAAGGAACCAACTGTATTAAGATCTCGGGACAGCATATCCAAGCAGAGGGAAGAGATTGAGCCAAGCCTGCAAGTTCAGGAACCAAAACAAGGTCACTGTGGCTGGAACCGGGTTATCTTTAGCCTGAGTGTAAGTACAGTTTCTAACACGATAATCCTGGAGTAAGATTTCGGCCTCTTTTTTGTAATAAAGACAGTGAAAATCAGTCTTGGTAACTCTAGACCTGTGGCTGTCAGTGAGCATGACATAGCACACTGGTGTTCCCCAAGCACTTCCCAGTTAGGGTCTAGGTTTTGCCCACTGGGTACAATTTATTTTGCATCAACTGAGAACACAGAGTATCGGTCAGAATGCTGAGCTGAGGATTAGCTGGATGTGGTGAGTGTGGAGTACAATTTGGCACTAACGAGTGGTAAGAAGCATACCATAATGCCAAAGGTTGTCTACTGGGATGTATGCAGAATGTGGGGTTTCTGAGAGCCAAGTCCTGGAAGAAAAGGAGGTTGCACTGAGGCTGAGAGAGTAGAGTGATGATTGTGCACACTTTCATGGACCCCACCAGACGTTAGACTGACTGAAGTAGACAGTGCATTGCAATCATCACCGACTCGTTGAGTGTCTTTTCATCTTTTTAAGCATGCCTTCAAAAGCTCCAATAATCATAAAGTTCTGGGAAAACGTGGAGATCATGACTCTAGACAACATTTACAAGAACTGCGTAGGTGAAAGAGTCAGATGTCTGGCTGACCCTGCAGTTCTCTTTGCAACTGAGGAAGGCCATGCCAAAGAAGTAAGGTTTACATCCAGGCCGAGACTTTTTCAGAGCCACGATGGAGTGGTGGGTAAGTCGGAGAAATGATGCATGCCAGGAGAAATCCCTTAAGAATTACTGTAAAATCAATGGATTGGAAAACTGAATTAATGGGGCTGGGGACTGTTTGTTAACAATGAAAAAAATCTATATTCCTCCTGTCTTCTCTAAGCAATATTAGAAGCTATGAGAGAGGAGCAATGAATGTCATGTGAAAGGAGAAAGTGAAGACACCAGATCACATAAATGATTACATGGAGTCTGAACGGCTCATAAGGTTTGCATGAGTGAATGTTCCCAGTCATTTTGGTGGATAAACACTTTGTTATCCTAGATCACTCTGAGTAACTTGGGCCAATAGACGCAGTCATACTTATTTCAAAGGGCACTATATTAGGTTCTAAAGTGGCCTTCAAATTTGTTGCATTTGTGGAACTACCAACAGGTGAGAATAACATTTGTGACTGGTTTCAACCACGCAAGGGAGTCTAGTTACAAGATAATTCTTGGTAGGAGACAGAGTCCCAAATCCTTCTGCCTTGTTTAAAAGGCATTGCTGAATCAGCATTTCATTCAGATTGTACAATATATAACTTTTGTGTTTTTTAAAAATACTAATCAGTATTGGCAAATTTTTAAATTTTTTAAAAGTGAAGTGCCTAGGAAAAATGTTGTATTCTCATTTAAAGCTAAATAAACAGATGGAAATATAAATTAGAATGTGTTCCAATTTTCTTTTTTCCCCACTATTATGACAGTTAAAGAAAATCACTGAAAATCACTGAAAACTAGTCAAATCCAAAAATATTCCTCACATTTATTTTTCCTGGCCTGAGGAAAATTTCAGTTGTTTGTTTACAAATGAAAACTTTAAAAATAATTATTTTTTAATTGTTTTGGAAAAAAGCAAATAACTAATAATAACATTCTACAAACATAAAGTTAACTTTTGTGTGATTAAAGTTTAATCTAAAAACGTTAACTTTCTGTTACCTGTTTAACATGAAAGTAGACCATTTTTACACATTTTTTATTTTTGAGAAATTTCCATTTAAAAATCTAGTAATTGGCCAGGCGCAGTGGCTCACGCCTGTGTAATCCCAGCACTTTGGGAGGCTGAGGCAGGTGGATCACCTGAGGTCAGGAGTTCGAGACCAGCCTGGTCAAAATAGTGAAACCTCGCCTTTACCAAAAATACAGAAATTAGCCAGGTATGGCAGTGGGCAACTGTAACTTCAGCTACTCAGGAGGCTGAGGCAGGAGAATTGCTTGAACCCCGGAGACAGATGCTGCAGTGAGCCAAGGTCGCTCCACTGCACTCTGGGAGACAGAGTGAGATTCAGTCTCAAAAAACAAGAGAAAAAGATAAAAATCTAATAATTATTCCACTTTTGCTAAAAAAAAAAAAAAAAAAGGACACCTGTGTGTATATGTATTTACACACAAAGAATATAATATGGAAGGTTATATCCCAAAATGTGAGTAATCATCAAATCTAGGTGGTAAGATTCTGCATTTTGTATTTTCATATTTTTTCTATATGAATGTGTATTATTTATACGTATGGGGGGAAAAGAGAAAACTAATATAAGCAAAGCATTAGTTTTCTAACATAACTCTAATTACATTATTTCACATTCTAATAAATTACATTAGTTCTAATTAATGGGTCAAAGTCTTAGCTATAAACCGATGGCACGCTCAGAATTATTTTTAAAATTTCAATAGCTTCGGGTTTATAATGGTTTTTGGTTACATGAATGAATTCTACAGTGGAGAATTCTGAGATTTTAGTGCACTCATCACCCAAGCAGTGTACATTGTACTCAATATGTAGTCTTTTATCCCTCACTCGCCTCCCACTCTCCCTACCACAGTCCATTACATCAGTCTTATGCCTTTGTGTCCTAGTAGCTTAGCTCCCACTTATGAGAACACACAGTATTTGGTTTTCCATTCCTGAGTTACTTCACTTAGAATAATGGCTTCCAGCTCCATCCAAGTTGCCGCAAATGACATTGTTTCATTCCTTTTTATGGCTGAGTAGTATTCTACAGTGTATCTTCCCTTCCCTTCCCTTCCCTCCCCTTCCCTTCCCTCCCCTCCCCTCCCCTTCCCTCTTTTATTTTCTCTTTTCTTTTCTTTTTTTTTTTTTCTTGAGACAGAGTCTCACTCTGTCTCCCAGGCTAGAGTACAGTGGCATGATCTCAGCTCATTGCAACCTCCACCTCCCAGGTTCAAGTGATCCTCCAGCCTCATCCTCCCAAGTAGCTGGGACTACAGGCACCTACCACCATGTCCAGATAATTTTTTATTTTTTGTAGAGATAGGGTTTTACTATGTTGGCCAGGCTGGTCTCCAACTCCTGGCTTCGAGTGATCCACTCACCTCAGCCTCCCAAAGTGCTGGGATTATGGGTGTGAGGCACCATGCTCAACCCACATTTTCTGTATTCATGAGTTGGTTGGTGGACACTTAGGTTGGTTTTATATCTTTGCACTTGTGAATTGTGCTGCTATAAACATGTGTGTACACGTGTCTTTTTAATATAATGATATCTTTTTCATTTGAGTAGATACCTAGTAGTGGGATTGCTGGACTGAATGATAGATCTACTTTTAGTTCTTTGAGGAATCTCCATACTGTTTTCCATAGAGGTTGTACTAATTTACATTCCTACCAGCAATGTAAAAGTATTCCCCTTTCACCACATCCACACCAACATCTACTGTTTTTTGACTTTTTTTTTTTTTTTTTTTTTTTTTGAGACGGAGTTTTGCTCTGTCACCCAGGCTGGAATGCAGTGACACAAGCTCAGCTCACTGCAACCTCCGTCTCCTGGGTTCAAGCCATTCTCCTGCCTCAGCCTCTCCAGTAGCTGGGATTACAGGTGTGCACCACCACGCCCAGCTAATTTTTGTATTTTTAGTAGAGATGGGGTTACACCATGTTGGCCAGGCTGGTCTGGAACTCCTGACCTCATGATCCGCCCGCCTCAGCCTCCCAAAGTGTTGGAATTACAAACGTGAGCCACCGTGCCGGGCTGTTTTTTGACTTTTAAATTATGGCCATTCTTGCAGGAGTGAGGTGGTATGTTACTGTGGTTTTAATTTCCATTTCTTTGATGATTAATGATGTTGAGCATTTTTTCATATGTTTGTTGTCCGTTTGTATATCTTCTTTTGAGAAATTTCTATTCATGTCCTTTGCCCACTTTTTGATGGGAACACTCAAGATTTTTAAAAAAGGAGAGTCAAATCGAGTTTAACATTTGTGGAGAGAAGTGAGCAGGGTTAAGGAAGCATCAGGACATGATAAGGTACCCAAGGCCTAGCAAACTGTGAAGCTGTTACCACCCTTAGACACAGAGGCAAAAGGGATGGGAACACATTTCCAGAGCCTGGAGAAAGCTTGGGGCTGACAGGACAATGGTGAAGACGGAGGGCTGAGGACGGAGGGAAGCACCCTAGCCTTGCTTTCTCCCTCCTAATCTCAACCCAGTGGAAGCCAAGTTAGGCCCTCCTAAAACGTTGGCCTTGAGTCACCAGGCATGGTGAAGAGCAGAGGACAATAAATGTGTTGGATAAATGGAGAATAAGCTGCGCTGGCAGCACGTTGTGAAGATACATTCTCAGCTGTGGGTTACCTCTCATACCTTTCTACCATTTTCAAAAAGGAATTAGTTTCCTTTTATTATCCTTCATTTTCTTCTTCCTGGTTCTTCACAGAATTGATTTTTTAAAATGTAGAAATGTTGCCCAGGCTGGTCTTGAACTCCTGGGCTTAAGTGATCCTCCTGTGTCAGTCTCACAAAGTGTTAGGATTATAAGTGTGAAGCACTGTGCCTGGCCAAAATAAACTTTACGTGTCTACCGGAGACCACTTTCTCAACATAGGAGCATTAGGGTTTGAATGCAGCTTAACAATCATTTGTTAAGGATACACATGGTAGTCATCTGCTACTTTTTAAAAATCTATCCTTTCTTCCTTCTGGGGAACCTTCTCTCCCCAACTCTGTAGGATGTAATCAAGGGCACCTGCTTTCTTTGCTTTGGGGCGGGGTGTGACTCAGACTGGACAATCAGCATGCCCCATCTCCGTGGGCATGGGGATAAGTGGGTCCATGACCCATTGGGGCCACTCAGAGTTTTTCTTTCCAAGGAGTGACATAGACTCTGGAAAATAAAGTGTCTTTTTATGTATCAGGAGCTCTCAGGAGCTGGAGTTAGGCAGGTTAGGAGTGCCTAACTTATTCACCCTGGATAGCCTTTTGGTGAATGTTGCCAGCATGGAGGAAAAAAGAACTGAAAGATGGAAGAAGAACACAGATTTGGGATGACATAATTCAAGCACCTGACCCTAGCAGCCAGAAGTTGCAAAACCCCTGGACATCTGTTTATGTGCCAACAAATTTTCTTTGCCGCGTATGTTACTTTGAGGTATATTTCTCATAATTGAAACTGACAGTCCTGACTAATAGAGCCTCCCACGTGGAGGCTGAGGGTAATAGCAGCTACAGTTCATTGTGCTCTTACCTGTATTGTTTTCATTTATTCTTATAATAACCCGTAGAAGAAAATAACATGATTATTGCCATTGTCCAGGTAAATAAACTGAGTTACAGAGAGGTCAAGTAATGACACTAAGGGACTAAATTGTCATTCAAATCAAACCTTTGCTCGACTGTAAAATGTATACTCCTAATAAGATAACTATTTATCCTCTAGATTGGGACAATTTGATAATGACACCAGGATAATAGGCACAGTTTGGACTGTCTCAGGCACACTGCAAGTCACTTAGCTCTTCACTATTCCACCATGACTCTTTTCCTGTTGAGGAAACTGAGATATGGACAGGTTAAATAATTTATCCAAGGTCATATGACATTGTCCATGGATGGGGAGGAGAAAGATTAGGGAAGGTGCTGCTTGGCCAACCTATATTTATTCTATGACCAAACATGGGTCTTTTCAAGGTTCATTGGCTCCTAATGCATGGATCAATACAAAGACACAGAAGATGGAAGTTCTCAAAATCCTGTCTCAAAGCTCCCAAACCAGAAGATCTCGAGGTACAAATGTGGCTTTATTAAAAGATAGTGATTGAGCCACTAGAATAACAAAAGCATTAACTTTAAAAAATATATAACATAGGCCGGGCACGGTGGCATACACCTTTAATCCCAGCACTTTGGAGCCGGGTGCGGTGGCTCACACCTGTAATCCCAGCCCTTTGGGAGGTCGAGGCGGGCAGATCACCTGAGGTTGGGAGTTCAAGACCAGCCTGACAAACATGGAGAAACCCTGTCTCTACTAAGAACACAAAATTAGCCGGGCATAGTGGTACATGCCTGTAATCCCAGCTACTCGGGAGGCTGAGTCAGGAGAATTGCTTGAACCTAGGAGGCGGAGATTGCGGTGAGCAGAGGTCATGCCATTGCACTCTAGCCTGGGCAACAAGAGCAAAACTCCATCTAAAAAAAAAAAAATCCCAGCACTTTGGGAGGCCAGGGAGGGCAGATCACCTGAGGTCAGGAGTTCAAGACTGGCCTGGGCAACATGATGAAATCCTGTCTCTACTAAAAATACAAAAATTAGCTGGGCGTGCTAGCAGGTGCCTGTAATCCCAGCTACTCAGGAGGCTGAGGCACGAGAATGGTTTGAACCTGGGAGGCGGAGGTTGCAGTGAGCTGAGATTATCCCAATGCATTCCTGCCTGGGCAATAGAGCAAGACTCTATCTCAAAAAAAAATTATATCTATATCTATATGTATATAACATGGCACTTGGAGGAGCAGTAATTAACAGGATGAGTTTGAACTGTGTTAGAAACTATGAGATAGTAGTAAATGAAGTAGCTGGTCCCCTGGACCAGCTGGACATTAGAAGTATGAGAAGTAGTGAATGAAGACATCTCTTCATTCATTCACAAAATCATCTAGATTTTTCAGAACTTACTGGATATTTGATAGTCCCTCTGTTTTAGATTGCAGAGGCTGGTAGTGGGAACCAAGCTGCTCCTACTGTCTTTCCTTTGGGATCCCTTTTGGGTGTGTGTGCATGTATGGAGTGGGGGACACATGGGGCATGTGCCTAGCACTGTGCTGTGTACTTACACAGTCACATGCTAATGCCACCCCGGGAAGCCAGTACTGTCCTTATACTATTCTACAGACAACGAAGCTGAGCCTCACTAAAATTAAGGAACCTGGGCTAGGCTATTCATCCAACACATATTTTTCACATCCTCCTCTGGGCCAGGGAATGCTGTGGAGTGCTGAGTGCAGAGTGATGACAATGTTACGTGTAATTCTTGCCATTGTGGCACTCACAGCAAAGAAGGTACATGCCAAGTCAGCCTTACTGCACTGCTCCATTCTGCCTACCACCTCCAATAACAAGTGGGCTGTGGACATGCTAAGCAAAGCTGGTCTACTCTGCTGGGTTATGAGGGAAGCAGGGGACAGGGAGTGGGGGAAATAGAAACAAAAGGCATTGGGAGCCCAGCTCAGGTTGTGTCTCACTATCAAGCAACGAGCTGGGCCATGCTAGCAAGCACTGTATTTAAATGCATCACTTGCTTTCTATTAGCTTGTGGTTCAAGGGAAAAAATAACTCTGCCTTGGGTTGTAATGTGTTACACAGCCTGACACTTAGCCACCCCTTTAAGTTCATCATGAAGTTCCATGCCCCTTTAAGCTCATCATGAAGTTCCATGCCCAACTCTCTGCACCGCATGCTCTCTGTTCTTGTGGCTCACTGGGTTCACCCTGCTCCTTCCTCCATGGAGGGGCTTACATATCATCCTCTCCTTCTGACTTGAGTGCTTTCCTCTTTACCACTCCCATCCTTCCAACACACCCGTCTGGTCTTCCTGGGGCAACTGTGCCTGACCACCGTGATCAGGCCAGATCTCCTACATGGCCTCGTGTACCTCTCCAGCGTAGAACTTACATAATTGGCACTTAACATTTGTTTATGTGAATAAGTAATGACTGTCTCCTCAAATAGACAGTGAGCTTTTTAAGAGTAGGGCCTATTCCTGTCTCTCTTTTTTTGCTCACTTTTAAATATTTTAAATTTATAAATGTAGTACTAAATATATCTTTGTAGAATGAGTGAAAGAAAGAATGGATGGATGAAATTGAGGTGTTACTGAGTATATAACAGGGCATCTAGTCGAATTAGGGAAGCCAATAACCACGTCTGGCTTTTGCTTATCATTGTCTCCCTATCACCTAGCCCAGTGCTTGAGAGATCCATTGTCTAAGCAGGTACTTCTAAAATTTTGATGTTTGTACCAGTCCTCGAAAATCTTGTTACAATGCAGCTTCTGATTCAGTAGATCTGGAGGGGAGCCTGAGATTCTTCATTTTAAACTGCTACCAGGTGATTTTGAGGTTGCTGGCTCAAGGACTCAAGGACTACACTTTGAGTAGCAAGACTCTTAGCAATGTAACACAGTTGCAAGAGGATGTTAGCTTAGAGCAATACATCAGTGAGGATGCTTTTGGTTGCAAGTAAGAGACACCCCAGATCAAAATGACTTACTTAAAAAATAAAGGTGATTTATTTTGCAACTGAAGAGGCCTGTGACAGATTGGAATTCAGGCATAATTTCACCAAGGCTCCAGCTCTGTTTCTCTGTGATTCTCTTGGTGCTGCCCTCCTTGGAGTGTCCTTTTCATTTTTGGGCTGATTTCCTTGATGGTGGCAAAATGATGTCAGCTTTTTCAGCTGTTACATCTCCATATGGTATCATCTAGTAGAAAGAAAATTGTCTATTCCCCCAGCCATCAAGAAAAGGTCTAGTCTTAACTAGAATTTGACCAACTGAGGTTATATCTGGGGTGGGGTGGGAGGGAATTTATAATTTACTTGGCTGACGTTGTCTATTTGCTAGCTTCAGAAGTGGTAGCTTGTATTGTACTAGCTGGGTCCTGATGGTACATAGGTGCTCAGGGAATCCCATCTTGTGCCTTGGGTGTTTGTACATTCCATGAAATCACAAACACATACATGGACCCTTGCCTTCAAGCATCTACCTAGGGCAGTGGTTCTCAACTCTGGCACATTAGAATTACCTGGGAAACTTTTACAAATATAGATGTCTAGATTTGTAAAATAAGTTTCCTGGGGCAGGATCCCAACAATCCAAGCTTTTAAAAGACGCTTGAGCGTTTCTAATGTGTAGTTAGGGTAGGAGTCATGTACCTAAAGCAGTACTTCTTACTGGGCAGGGTGTATAAGGGGAGGGGATTTTCTGTTCCCCAGGGGCATTTATCAATGCTTGGAGCTATTTTTGGTTGTCACCACCAAAAATTACTACTGATAACTTTTGGTGTTACTACTGATATCTAGTGGGATGGTGCTAAACATCTTATAATGCACAGAAAAATCTCTTTTCCCCTACACAAATAATTACTTGGCTTAAAATGTTGATAGCATTGAGATTGAGAACACTTGATCTAGAGGGACAAGATGTTAGAACCAGTTATTTATTTGCAATATATTCAGGCATACTGATAGGAAAACATGTAGTATAGAACCGTGGTTTTTGAGCTTTATTGTCCTTGAGAATTAACAGGAGTGCCTGTTTGAAATGAAGGTTCCTGAAGCTTGACTCCCTGAAGTATAGATTCTTCCAGTCTGGAGTGGGGTCCAGTCATCTAGATGTTTATTCTGATAAAGTCGCTGCTGATGCAGGTGGCTCTGCAGACCATGCTTTGAGAAACACAGCCGCAGAATGCGCAGCATTTCTTTCAATGTGTGCTTTCAGGTGTGAATCCAGGCAAAGTCCAGAAATAGCATCATGAAAGGCAACATCTTGAGCCAGGAATGCAAGTCTCCTGGTGGAATTTCAGGCACCAGCAGTGGGTGTGGAGATATTTCGGGCTGCTAAAGCCCTGGCAGCTCTTCCCCTTGCTCCTTGCTGGGCTTGGTCTTGTAAAGCCAAATGAAAACCCCAGCTAGTTCACGATCTCGTCTTCTTCCGAGGAAAGATTTGTCTGAAGACAGTGTTACTGCTTCCAAAGCACCAAGGGAACTCTAGGGGTTTTATTGACATTTGTTTTCACAGCTCTGAGAAGGTTATTTCTATCCTTTCTGTCCATAATGTGAGATGATAGGGGAGAAAAATGAGATTCCGTCAGGATTGCATGGTTTAGCCGAGTCCTTTCATGTAATCGTGAGCTGTGATGAGATTGGCCAAGTCTGGTCTGAGCCTCTGGAAAGCTCTGTGACCAGGCTGTTTATCTTTTCACTGCAGTGCCTGAATATAAAACTCCGGCACCAGACCCTGGCTGTCTGGGCAATTTGGGTATGAGACTGCGGACCTCACACACTTCAGCCATCCACCCTGTCTCCCTGCGAGACCCCGGGCATTTATACAGCACTGCAAATGGACCCGCTGAGACCCACACTGTGGCAGCTTCAGCAGAGGGAGCTGACTAAATGCCTCTTTCCTTTGCTGCTTGCATTGTTTTGGCAGAGATTATCCTAAAAATAGCACAGCCCAGTCCTGCCTGGATGCCTTCTGCCTCATTTTTGCAGGGTTGTACGATGTGTATCATTCTTCCACACTTACTGTCTTATGGAAGAGGCAACATTTTGTGGAGGAGGAAAATGAAAAACCCTGGGCTTTGGAGAGAGAAGACTGCCTTTCAATTCTGGCTCTGCCTCTGTCCAACCTCATTTTCTTTTTTTTCTTTTTTCTTTTTTATTTGGTGACAGAGTCTTGCTCTGTCACCCAGACTGAGTGCAGTGGCGCCATCACAGCTCACTGCACCCTCAACTTCCCAGGCTGTAGCGTGATCCTCTCACCTCCGCTTCCAGAGTAGCTGGGACTACAGGTGCACACCACCATGCCTGGCTAATTTTTGTTATTTTTAGTAGAGATGGGGTTTAATCATGTTGCCCAGGCTGGTCTCAAACTCCTGGCTCAAGTGATCTGCCCACCACAGCCTCCCAAAGTGCTGGGATTACAGGCAAGAGCCACCATGCCTGGCCAGCCTTGTTTACTTTGGACAAGTCACTTAACCCTGGCGAGGCCTACTTTTACCAGTTTGCCTATAAAATGGGCATATTCTAAGACCAATCTCATGGAACCATTTTGAAGGTAAAATCAGATAAAGTATGTATCAGCTCTTCAGTAAACAATATTATGAGTATTCCCTTTTCTGAGCAGACCATGCTGTCCTTCATCTTGATTATGGCTTAGGTGTCTTTGTTTAACCTAGTACCATTCCTGGAACACAGTAAGTAGCATGCTCTACAAAGTTAAATTCATTATGTCTCTTCTTGTCTTTATTTGATTAATAGCTGTCTTTCCTGCTAGAATTCCGCAAGGGCAGGACAGTGTCTACTTTTTGCATATCTGTTTGCCTTTACCTTCTAGCCCAGAGACCAGCTCAATAAATACTTGTTAAGTGAACAAATGAATGAAATATGTGGCCAGGCGTAGTGGCTCAGGCCTGTAATCCCAACACTTTGGAAGGCCAAAGCAGGAGGATCACTTGAGCCCAGGAGTTCGACACCAGCCTGGGCAATGTAGTGAGATCCTCTCTCTACATAAAAAAATGAAAAAATTAGCCAGATGTGGTGATGTGTGCCTGTAGTCCCAGCTACTCAGGAGGCTGAGGTGGGAGGATCACTTGAGCCCAGGAGGTTGAGGCTACAGTGAGCCACTGTGATTTAACCACTGCACTCCAGCCTGGATGACTGAGCAAGACCTTGTCTCAAAAAAAAAAAAAAAAAAAGAAAAGAAAAGAAGATAAAAAGAAAAATGCATTCAAGTCAACAAAGATTTTGAGGATGGCTCCCATGTGGTAGGATTTTGTGGTTAGAAATTATTTGTTTGCAAGAAATAGAAATCAACCAAACTAATGTGGACTGAAAGAAATAGCCAAGTCTGGAAGTACACACAGGTCTCCAGGGACTAGGTGAAAAACTGAAAAACCAGCGCACTCAAATCCTCAAGTTCACTTGCCCAGCCTCCCTCACTCTCTCCCTACTTCCCTCTTCTCTCATCTCCTCACATCTTCTCTGCAGTTAGTTTTATTCTTCTCTTCAGCTGCATACAGGTTCCTCTGCTTTGATAAGACATGAGACCAGACCACTCCAGTCTCTCATTTTAAGCACTGACTTCTACTTAGGAACCAGAGTCTCTGAGTCTCAAACCCAGATTTCTAAAAAATGATGAATGTCTTAGCTTAGGGGAAGAGTCAATTCCAGGTACAAGTAGATGATGTCGGGGAGATTGGGAGGTCCTCTGATCTGCCCTTCACTGTTCAGGGGCTCCAGAAGCAGGGGCTCAGAGGTAAAGTCTGGATACATATTCCAAGAGGGAGGATTGGAGGCTGAGAGGTGATCATTGGCAACGGCCCATCAACAGCACGGGCACAGTGCTGAGCACTGGGGTACCATTCATTTATTCCAGAAATGTTCACTGGATGCCTACTGTGTAACAGGCACTGCTCCAGATGCTGGGGATACAGCAGTAACAAGGAAGATGACAAGGATCCTGCCCTCCTGGAGCCCTTATTCTACAATGCAAACAATTCCGCATTCCAACAAACAAGTATATGAGCAACAGAGCTTCATTTCTCCAAGGAAGATTTTCTTCAAAGCATGGAAATTAGCAATGTGATATAGGGTAATAGCGCCATGGGTGGGAAGGGTAATTTTGATTGCCACTTAGTGTCCTGTTCTGTCCTACTGGCCAAAAGTACTAAAAACAGTGCCAAGATTTGGTTCTTCTGTTTATAAAGAAGGGCATAAGAGTAGAGTCCAGAATGTTCCTTGCCTGAAACTGAACTGAAAGAAATAGCCAAGTCTGGAAGTACAGCCAGGTCTCCAGGGACTCCAGTTCTTCTTATGCTTGTCATGATAATTGGAGGGAAAGTATCTATCTTGGGACTGGAGAAGAGACAACCAGGCTCTGGGGCCACCCTTTCTAACTCTTTTTTTTTTTTTGGAACCTATCAAAAAAGCTCTGAGTGGCTCAGAACATGCCACACTCCAAAAGCCACCTGCCTCTGATTGGGTTGGGGCCTGCCTAACACAGGCTTCGGGGAAAGTAGAGGGAGTGCAGTGGGTGAAGAGAGCTCACCTGTTCACTTCAACTTTAGGCCTCTTAGACTTTTCCCAACAGGCTTCCATGGAAAGGATGCAACTAACTTCAGGGCAGTTCCATCACCATCCTCAGAAACAACAACTGGCCGGGCATAGTAGCTCACATCTGTAATCCCAGCACTTTGGGATGCTGAGGCAGGAAGGTTGCTCGAGCTCAGGAGTTCAAGACCAGTCTGGGCAACATAGTGAGACTCCATCTCCACAAAAAATAAAGAAAAATTAGCCAAGTGTGGTGGCATACAACTGCAGCCCCAGCTACTTGGGAACTGAGGTGGGAGGATCACTTGGGCCTGGGAGGTCGAGGCTGCAGTGAGCCATGATGGTGCCACTGCACTCCATTTTAGGTGACAGAGCGAGACCCTGTCTCAAAAGAAAAGAAAAAAGAAAAAAACAAAACAACAACAACTAATGCTTAACATATGCTAGGCAATGTTCTAAAAGCTTTGCTTGCAGACTGGGGTTAGTGGCTCATGTCTGTAATCCTAGCACTTTGGGAGGCCAATGCGAGAGGATCCCTTGAGCTCGAGAGTTCGAGACCAGTCTGCGCAACACAGTGAGACTCCATCTCTATTAAAAAAGAAAAAACAAAGCTTTGCATGCATTAATTCACTGAACTTCTACAATTATACTATGAAGTAGGTACTATTGTTATCCCCATTTTACAAGTGAAGAAATCACACATAAAACTTTTATAACTTGCTCAAAGTCATGTAGCAGAAGTGGACTTCAAATGTAGGCATTTCAGTTCCAAAATCCATTTTTTTTTCTTATCAATAATGCCTTTTCCTAGGTGACTCTGAGCCCTATCTCTTGTACATAGAGGCTTCTATCAAAGTAAGTCTTGAACAATTAAATGACTACATCGCACTTACAAGTTCCATTGAATTTTCTACTACATGCCATATGCATATCCGGTATTTTTCATTTTAAACATTTATTTAAAAACTTTTTTTTGAGACAGGGTCTCGCTCTCTTGCCCAGGCTGGAGTGCAGTGGTGTAACATGTCTGATGTCTTTCAAACTTTCTATTCAGATTCAGAAAAGGAGAGTGAACAACCTCTGATTTCAGGTCAAATGCAAAATTTGTTTTTATTTTTGCAACTCTTCCATCAAATCATTATAGTCTGACACCTATTGAAGGGAGTATGTGTTGTGTTATACTAGTCTTCATTTAGAGACAAGATTAGTCCCAGAGAGTACCCTTTGAATGTGGAAGGTGAGAGTAAAAACTATTAAACTACTTAGCCAAAAATCCAACTCCACAGTGGAATTTCAGGCATCAGCAAGTAGGTGGGAAGTATTCGAGAGTACGGCAGGCTTTTTGAGGCTTCAGTAATGTTTGATGCACAATATGTGACCTTTATGCCTGGCTTCTTTAACTTAGCATAATATGTTTAAGTTTCATCTATGTTGTAGCATGTATCATTCTTTTTTATAGCTTAATAATATTCTGTTGTATGTATATACACCACTTTATTTATCTGTTCATCAATTGATGGAAATTTGGGTTCTTTCATTTTTTGGCTATTATGAATCATACTGCTATAAACATGTTGTACAAGTATTAGTGTGAATGTTATGTTTTGAATTTTCTTGGGTACATATGCAGGAAGTGAATTGCTGGGTCATACATTAACTCTATGTTGAATATTTTGAGAAACTGCCAACGTGTTTTCCAAAGTGGCTGCACCATTTTACATTTGCAGCAGTGTAGGAGAGTTCCAATTTCTCTATAGCCTCGCCAACACTTGGTATTGTCCCTCTTTTTGGTTATGGGCTGGTAATTCATGCAGGCATTGAGTTCATAGATTGTTATGCAAAGTGGCTTTCATTTTATTGCCTGAAGGAAAATAGGATTTATTAATCTATTTGTTTGTAGAGGGGCAGAGGGAAGAAGGGAGACATGAGGACAATCATGAGTATTGTCGTCCAACCTTGTTTAAGGAATTGGTCTTGAGTCTCAGAGAAGAGAGGAGATATAGTTAAGCACAAGAAGTTCCTGAAGCCTGTTAAGACTCTGCACACCAGCAGGATGCACTGGGATCCAAGTGACCAGGTTCAACAACATAGGGGACCTTGCCCCATACTGTGGGACAGTATGCAGGGGGAGGTACTAAGGGACATCAGCACATCAGGGACAGCATTGCCATGTGCCCACAGAAGCATGGGGAGGACATAGAGTCTGTGACCCCTAATCAAATAGCTACTAGGCAGTGGCTTCCAAGAAGAGGCCAGGATGCAAGAACATATGGTGACATGGTGGGGCCCATGTCCCACTTTAGGAGCTGGGTCAGTAGGCAAGGGACGTGAACCTCTGACTCACAGGCTGGCAAACACTGGGACGGTGTATATTAACCTTATCTCAAAGGCCCCGTGCAAACCAATGTTTTAATTTTATTTTTTCCTTCTAGGGGATGCTGGGCCTCACAATTACATGGAACTTTGACCCTGATGAAGAAAGGGGTGATATACTCATGCATGACCTTTTAAATACTCATTTTTCCGCCAAGCCTGGTGTTTTTCATTACTGTTTTACAGACTGGAAGAAAATAGATTTTGTGCCATGTGAATTATGTTAAGTTTATGGTTTCTGGTGGGAAAATCAGGGCTGATTCCTCAGAGGATGTTTTATGCCAGTCCATTAGCATGAGCTCCTTATTGATGAAGCATGCCCTGCCACAGTCATGGAATGGAACCTCCTAAATCATCATTAATTTTCAGGTAAAGCACCACTACATTCATCTGATTTTCCTCCCATTCTAATTGCTATTTAATTTCTATTTTATTAGCCAGATTAGTAAATCTTGGGAGATACTGGTTCCAGGCATGTACTCGAAAAGCCTGATAGGTCTTTTGGTGTTTGTAAGGTAATGATAGCTTCCAGTGAACAGCAAAACATATAGTAACATTTTGGTTTCATATAGAACCCTAAGAAAAGCCCTGCCACTATCTCATTCAGGTCCCACGGCAACCCTGAAAAGTAGGACTAGGCAGCTATCTCTCATGACATCCCACTGCAACTACATGAGGAAGCTGAAACTTGAGAAGGGTAGTAAGTGATGAAAAAATGGGTCTTGGCCCTGATTCACTCAACTCTAAGCAAGACCTGCGCTGCATTCATAAAATATTAATAATGAATCTTTTTTTTTTTTTTTTCTTTTTTGAGACAGTCTTGCTCTGTCACCCAGGCTGGAGTGCAATGGTGCAATCTGGGCTCACTGCAACCTCTGCCTCTCAGGCTCAAGTGATTCTCATGCCTCAGCCTCCCAAGTAGCTGGGATTACAATCACGTGCCACCATGCCTGTAATTGTTTTACGAGGTTTCACCATACTGGCCAGGCTGGTCTCGAGCACCTGACCTCAGGTGATCTGCCTGCCTCAGCATGCCAAAGTGCTGGGATTAGTTTGAGCCACCACACCCAGCCTAATAATGAATCTTGTCAGATGGCTTTATTGACTTGATTCGTCAAATCAGTTCTGTTCTCCATTTCACCACCACTCCAAACAGCCAGTGGGTAAAAATACTGTTTCAGAAGCTGATGCTCAGAGCCAAAACACTGTCAAGATGACTGATCAATTCCGTTAAAATAAAGTTCTGCTCAAGGAAAGCAGTTTTAAAAGTCAGATGTGAATGCGTGAAGGGGAGGCATCTATTCCCGATATACCTGGCCTTTCCTCCCCTACAATATTGCAAAATGAATTATTCTATGTGCACAATAATCTGTGACAAAACTTTAATTGACATATTGGCTTAATACACAATTATGAAAATTACTAGTAATTAAAGGGTCTGGGGATGATGGCTCATGCCTGTAATCTCAGCACTTTTGGAGGCTGAGGCAGGTGGATCAATGAATGTCAGGAGATCGAGACCAGCCTGGCCAACATGATGAAACCCCATCTCTACTAAAAACACAAAAATTAGCTGAATGTGGTGGTGCATGCCTGCAATCCCAGCTACTCAAGAGGCTGAGGCAGGAGAATTGCTTGAACCTGGTTGGTGGAAGTTGCAGTCAACTGAGATCATGCCACTGCATTCCAGCCTGGGCAACAGAGCAAGACTCTGTCTCAAAAAAAAAAAAAAAAAAAAAAAGAAAGTTATTAAAGGGAACACTTAGCTGACAGAGTTGACAAAACTGAATGTATTCAAGGGTTCTTCATTTTCTTTCCCCTCCTAATTGTTCCCTCTGACTGTCACAACTTTAATGGTTTGTTATCCATATATTAAATAAGCTGATTCAGTCTAGGTATTACTGGGTAGTTGCAATTATCAAAAGGGTAGATAAGGATTCCATTTTTTGGTGGTTGTTGTTTAAAAAAAAAAAAAAATTCTTTAATCTTGGACTTGTTTCTTGAAACTGCCCATTTGCTCTATGACTGATGGTTGCCTGGAAAGTGGTGACCAACTTTTTCTCCATGGAATCAGCATAAATTGGATGTGAGCTATAGCAGGAGAGCCAAGTTAGATATCTGAAATTTTTCAGATTGCAGACTGCTACCTTACATAAATAATCTTCTTCCTTTTTTTCTTCCTTCTTTCCCTCCTACCAATCTTGACCTTGAGTCCCCTGGGAAATGTGATCTAGAAATGGTGAGCCACAGAAGCAAGAGAAATAATGGGAAACCCACAAGAAATGTTTCTCTGACTACTAATGAATCTAGGGTCAAGTGTGGGAAATGTTTGAATCTGTGACTGCATAGGTCTCGTGAGATGTAGATACTTTTATTAGAAGTTAGAGAGTTCAGGTCAACTAGGAACATGTGACTCCAAATTCATGTCTTTTCTTCAGTGGGAGAGTTTTTGTTTGCCTGAATTATCTGGATGACTGACATAATATTTTTTCATTCATATCTATGCATTCATCTATGAGCAACATACATTTGCCTTTGATATCCCAGGTATTCAGGTAAATATTCATGGTGCAGAGAGACACACAATCCCTGACTTCAGGACCTTCCATTGTTTACCCCTCAAGCCAGCTCACCAATCCACACACTAAGATGAAGACAGACCCAAAAATGAGACGATTCCATATGATAGCTGTTTTGAAAAGAAAAATGAACGACGGTGTGAGAGTGTCACGGCTGGTCTTGGGGAGTACATGGAAGACTTCCAGAACATGTTAGTATGCTTGGGGCTGCCATAACAAAGTACTGCAGACTCGGTGGCTTCAACAACAGAATTGATTTTCTCACAGTTCTGGAGCCTAGAAGTCTAAGATCAAGACATCAGCAGGACTGGTTTCTCCTAAGGCCTCTCTCTTTGGCTTGCAGATGGCCGTCTTCTCCCTGTGTCTTCACGTGGTCTTCCCTCTGTGAATGTCTGTGTTCATCCAAATCTCCTCTTATTATCCTCTTATAATCACATGGGATTAGGGACCACACATATGACCTCATTTTACCTTCCTTACCTCTTTAAAGTCCCCGTCTCCAAATAGAGTCACATTCTGAGGTCCTGGGGAAGAGGACTTCAACATCGATTTTTTTTCTTTTTTTGTGGCTGGGCAGGGGGGTGCACAACTGAGCCAAAAACACACGAGAAGTGACTTCTATGCTGGGGCATTGAAAAAAAGCAGAATTTAGTGTGCCAAAGGCACCCATGTATCAAGGCCTAAAAGTGAGAAAAAGTGGTCCATGCAGCAAACTGCACGTATTTTGAAATGGCTAGAGTCTAGATGTAATGCGGAAAGCAAGAAGACTTGAGACTAGAGCTCTGAGAAGAGCTGGATCATGTAGGTCCTTGTCATCTGAGTTAAAGATGGGACAACAGGCACATGGAAGAATTTTAGGCAACAGGATCATACTTAAATTAATATAATATCTAAAGACCACTGCTGAGTGCATGAATGCTTAGCACAAGCCCTGCAGAAGCAGTCTCTTGGCTGTCATTACTCATCGAGGGACATGAATTGTGGAGGTGGTGAGGATAATAAGATTCACTGCACATGGAGGTGAAGTTATGAAAACTCTTTCGTATAGTTGCTCCCATTTCATCCTCACAAATTAACCCCAGTTCACAGCTGAGAAAGCTTAGGTTCAGAGAGCTAAAGGGACTTGCTTCATTAAGGCCACAGAGCCAGCAAAGGGTCAGCCTGGATTGGAACTCTGGCCTTTTTTCACCTTTCACCCTGGCTCTTTCTAGGAAATCAGCTCCCTTTCTGAGGAGTGAACCACATCTCTAGCTTGTCTTCCAAGAAGTCCTGCAGTGCATATTTCTTTGTGGCATCCTCGACATCCATGTTAAAATGTTCACTCTTTTAAAGAGGAAAAAAGTGCTATTTGAGAGGCATTTACTGCCATAATTACAGCCATCATTTGGTGAAGTTGAGTGAGAAAACCCCAATGACTTAAAAGACACACCACCTTTCATATGCCACAATCTGTCAGGGGCCAGCATTTGACAGGAAACAGTTTGATGGAAACTTTTCTGTTGTCATTTCAAGAGATAGACATGTTGTAGGGAACCACTCTGAAACATTGATATATTTTTCTCATTATTGGGTTGTTTTTCCAACCACTTTCATGTACTATCTTCTCATCTTTTTCCGTGGTCCTTTGTCATAACCTTTCTCCCAAAGGGCTAGGAGCTGTCTGGACTCTGGATACCATTAGCAAGATCACATTTCTTTCATCTCTGTTGTCTGCACCTTTGTGGTCCCCAGAACTGTTTTGTCTAAGACAGATCAAGAAATCATTCTCATTATGCTCTCATGACTTCTACATGTCAACTAGGACCAGAAGAGGAGGTGGTAGTGATTCTCTCTAGGCCTGGCCAGCCTGAGACAGAGCTCAGATTGCTACAGTGCCTGCATCCTCTTCACTGTCTTTATAATTCTATCTCACTTCTCAACCCACTGTCTCCAAGTCCTCTCTGCCTTGACCAAAGTCTGACTGAGCCCCATGATGAATCTGAAATTTTGCATAAAAATTTATGGTAGAAATTAATATCCTAATAATCATTCATTTAGACCAGTGATTCTCACCTGGGGGTGATTTTGTGCCCCAGAGGATATTTGGAAATGCCTGGAAACATTTTGTTTGTTACATCTGTGGGAAAGAGATGTTAGTAACATCTAGTGGGTAGAGGCCAGGGATGCTGCTAAACATCCTTTAATGCACAGGGAAGCCCCCATAGTAAAAAAATTCTCTGGCCCCAAATGTCAATAGTGTTGGGGTTGAGAAACCCCAATTTAAAGAACTAATACTTAAAACTTAATTGTATTCCAGTCCTTATCGTAGAAATAGAAGATTTTGTAATAAACAGGACCTTTGCTCTCTAAAACTTTATGATCTAGAGGGAGTATATATCATTTAGAAGTTTTCCAGCTGCAATTAACAAGATACTCAAAGAATTTCCTAAAGATATCTGAAATTTTCTCATGTAACAAATATCTGGAAGTTATTTTAGGATTGTTTCATTGGACAGCTCAACAAGGTCAGGTATCTGGGTGAGCTTCCCCAGAATATATTTTGCTTTTCCCTCATGGTTACAAAATAGCTGCCATAGCTCCATTCTCACAAATAACTCCCAAAGCAGGATGGATGAAAGGCATAAGGGATCTCTTCTGATATATTGATTTTTTTTTTTTAATGAGGGAGAAAAATCCTTTCCAGAAGCCCCTCAATGCCCAGTAGGCTTTCTGTTATATCCTACAGGCCAGACTTGGGATACCTGCCCATTCTTAAACCATTAAGGGCAAGTTTAGAGTAGGATTACCATCAGTGACTTAGACTAGGGATCAGCAAACATTTTCTGTAAAGGGCCACATAGCAAATATTTTAGGCCTTGTATGCAATATATGATCTGTGTTGCACATTCTTCTTCTATCAATTTTTACAACCTTTAAAACTGTAAAAACTATTCTTAGCTAATGAAAAAACAGATCATGGGCCATAGTTTGCTGACCCCTGGTGAAAGGGCTTTCTAGCACCTGCGCAAAATCAGGGTTCTCTTCGCAACCCAGTTATCATGGTGGTAACTGGATCTGCCACAGAAGGGTGCACAAGTGAAAGGTAATTATAATGCAGTGGGACAAGTATGATGACAAGGATGCATGGAAGAAGTTGTGGTAGCCAGCCTTCAAGATGCCCCCAGTGATCCATGCCTCTAGCATTCATGCCTTTGAATCAGGTTGGTTTCTTGGACCAATAGAAGTGACAGTATGTGACCTCAGAGACTATATCCTGAAAAACATTGCTACCTCTACCTCAGTCTTGTGGATTGCCCATTCTAGGGGAAGGTGGCCATCATATTGTGATGACACTTAAGTGGCCTCTGTACAGGCCACACAGTGAGAAACTAAGGCTTTTCACCAACACCCAGCTTCAACTTGCCAGTTGTGTGAGTGAGCCACCCTGAAAGTAGATTCTCTAGCTGGAGGCAAGCTTTCAGTTGACTGCAATGCTGGCTGATATCTTGACTGCAACCTCATGAGAAACTTTGAGCCTGAACTACTCAGCTAAGCTGCTTTTGAATTCTTGACTCACAGGAACTATGAGATAATACATATCTATTATGTTAAGCTCCTTAGTTTTAAGGGTGATTTTTAATGCAGCCATAGATAATGAATACAGAGGTTTCTAAGAGGGTGGGAATGCCTTAGTCTCCAGGCTCTTAGAATGGCATCTTTAGATACTAGTGAGATGGTGAGGTGTAGGGGTGGGGGTGATGAGGGAAACAGCTGGCTAGGATTTGGGAAGCCTGGAACTTCTAGTTTATTCATGAACATGAAACAAACTAACTCACTTCTTTGGACATCATGAGCAAATCCTGGGAATAAGAGGATAAATAACTGTCAGAAAAATGAAAACTATCAAAAGCATATGGAATAACCTATATACTGTGATATAAGGCTCAATTCTGTGTTCTCTGAAGTGGTATATAATTTGCCTCCCCCCCCCCCATCAATCTTGAAAAGCAAAATACAGAAAAATCCATAGTGCCTGGAGAGATTAGACAGGAGTCCAAGTGTCCAAAGTTAGGAAAAACAACGTGCAAGGAGTGGTAATTCAGGACCAAGGACAGCAGCCCAATTCCCTCCCCCAACCACTCCACCTCTCCCCACCAACCCCATCCCCACCCCACAGACAATTTTGGGCTTGGTATACACTTTCTGGTATCCAGAAGTATATTCTCTGATATATAAAGTTAGAAGAGTTGGATTTTATTGTGTTTAAAATTCAGCTTTAATATTCTGTAAATTCATGACTCTGGGTCATTTGCTCTGCTCTCAAATCCCTATCAAATGCCTTCAGTTTCTGCAATGCGGAAGGTCAGTCCTGTCTATCAGATGAACATAGAATTGAAGGTGATATACTGATCTGACATCAGTTTACTAGGGAAACAAGACAAGCAAAGGGTGCTAATTTATTACTTTTTATTTGGCTCTCTTTACTGCTGTGTGCTACCATTCGCCAAGCCCTGCAGGAGATAAAGGAGAGGAAGTATCAGATTTTTCCTTCAGATAGTTTGCAGTCTACAGAAAGAATGACAAAGACTCAAACAACTCTCCTTGCTGCTTTTCTTTTTCCTCCTTTAGCTAGGCCCTGTATTTGTCCCCTAAATAAGACAGACTCTCAGAGAAGGATCTTGTAACAGACAGTTTTACTTTGATGTGAATTTAATTCATTGTGTTACTGTACAATTTACACCTTATCTGTCTTTTGGAATGGAAGTCTTAATCTTCTGATAGAGATTTGAGGCATTAACAGATTTTTTTTAATTTGGTCAAGTTCACCATTAAAGTTTCTTCATCTGCAAAATAGGGCTAACAATATTGGCACTGCCTATTTGTAGCTTTTGTCAGCTTAGCACTCCCTTTTCCATTGCTGAATGAGTACCCCCAACCCTAATTCCATATGGTTGTGGTTGGACTGTCAATCATATCCAGTGCCTGGCCACTGGAATGGCCATAGACCTGAGCCTGGTCAATGATGATACGGTTTGGCTGTGTCCTCACCCAAATCTCATCTTGAATGGTAGCTCCCAGAATTCCCACGTATTATGAGAGGGACCTGGTAGGAGGTAATTAAATAATGGGGGCAGGTATTTCCTGTGCTGTTCTCATGATATTGAATAAGTCTCATGAGATCTGATGGTTTTATAAAGGAGAGTTTCCCTACACAAGTTCTCTTCTCTTGTCTGCCACCATGTGAGATGTGCCTTTCACCTTCTGCCATGATTGTGAGGCCTCCCCAGCCATGTGGAACTGTGAGTCCATTAAATCTCTTTTTCCTTATAAATTACTCAGGCTCAGGTATTAGTTTACTTATCACCAGTGTGAAAATGGAGCAATACAGATGGCAAATGGTTCCATTGTTCATAGAGATTGGTTAGACGAAAGGGCGCGTGACCAAACCAGGGCCACTTAGACTCTTTCCACATGATCTGATGTCCACTTCATCTGGACTTGCAATCTGCAAGGATGATGTAAGCTTTAGCTGCCTGTGGGAAGTAATCTGCAACAGGAGAAAGTGACACTAACGTTAAATTTAACAGAAAAAGTGAGGCCAAGACACAGGGAAAGGAGCAAGGGAAAATGAGAGAGAATAATAAGAGAGAAGTAGTTTGGCTTCTGGATCTAGCCAGACCTGAATGCAGAACACTTTATATAAGCCAATAAATTCCCTTTTATGCTTATGCATGTTTAAGACATGCTTCTTTCACTTACAACCACAAAGACTAATATGATAACTATAAGAGTTATTATAAGGACCAAGTAAAATAAAATATTTGAAAGCTCTATACAAAAGCTGCAGTAATGTTCTCTGGGGGCTAACACTTTAGTCTTTCCACATGTCTCTAAGTGCTTAATAAATATTATTTCATTCAATTCTGTCCTGCAGTCTTAATGCCCTGATGGTGGGGAAAACCTTCAATTTTCTTTCCTTTGACATTAAACTAATGCATTTCATCTAGTAAATTTCTCAATAAACTAAATAATAAACTGAAAGATCTCTGTGTTATCTCAGTATAGGTTAAAAATATGTAGCTACTCTGGCCGGGTGCAATGGCTCATGCCTGTAATCCCAGCACTTTAGGAGGCTGAGGCAGGCGGATCACCTGAGGTCAGGAGTTCGAGACCAGCCTGACCAACATGTAGAAACCCTGTCTCTACTAAAAACACAAAATTAGCTGGGCATGGTGGCACATGCCTGTAATCCCAGCTACTCAGGAGGCTGATGCAGAAGAATCACTTGAACCTGGGAGGCGAAGGTTGCAGTGAGCCGAGATCATGCCATTGCACTCTATCCTGGGCAACAAGAATGAAACTCAGTCTCTCTCTCTCTCTCTCTCTCTCTCTCTCTCTCTCTCTCTCTCTCTCTCTCTCCACACACACACACACACACACTCAAAGTTGAATGCCATCAGCTTTTTGCATTACTTTATAGGAAGAACCTTCGGGGAACCACTACTCTGGTGATGTTTTGTTAAATGGCAGTGAAATGGCTGCAGTTGTGGGTGATAGAAAACTCTATTGCCGTCCTCAACTTCATCTGTGCTACGATGAATCCATTATAGCAACATTCCTGAAATTCTGGGGCAGGATAAAAACTTTTGCAGTTTTTAAATTAATGTTTTCCTTCTTTTTTGGTTCTTTAGAAAGTCTTGCCTTTGTAAGGCATTTTTAGAAAGTCTTGGAGGTTTGACTTATGGTCAGAACTGTAATTACTTTTATTTTTTTCCCCAAACTTGAAATACGCCTACTAGAAACATGAGACTTTGTCTTTCTTCCAAAAGTAAGCTTGTGTTTGGAATATAATGTAGAGATGTTGAAGATTTACTGCTTTAAGTAAAAGCAGGGGCTGAGGCAGGATCTAAAAGTTGGGTGCATGTAAGCTTCTAGGTCATAGAGGTAGTTTGGGGCTATCCCTCAAGTAACCATTGAGTTCAGCAATTCCTAAAAATTGATCGATAGCCGTGCAGGTTTTCCTGGTAGGGTATTTAATAATTGAAAAAAAGTGGCCAGATATGGTGGCTTATAACTGCAATCCCAGCCCTCTGGAAGGCCAAGGAGGGAGGATGGCTTGAGCCTAGGAGTTCAAGACCCGCTTGAGCAACATAGCAAGACCTAGTCTATACAAAACATTTTTTAAAAATTAGCTTGGCATGGTGGTGTGTGCCTGTAGTCCCAGCTACTTGGGAGGCTGAGGCAGGAGAATCCCTGGAGCCCAGGTGTTTGAGGCTGCAGTGAGCTATGATCGCATTACTACTATCCAGTCTGGGTGACAGAGCAAGACCCTGTATCTAAAAGAAAAGAAAATCCTGGTTCTTTCTTGACATCTTACTTTCGGCTTCCTAGATTTTCTTTTTTTTTTTTTTTTTTTTGAGACGGAGTCTCGCTCTGTCGCCCGGGCTGGAGTGCAGTGGCTGGATCTCAGCTCACTGCAAGCTCCGCCTCCCAGGTTTACACCATTCTCCTGCCTCAGTCTCCCGAGTAGCTGGGACTACAGGCACCCGCCACCTCGCCCGGCTAGTTTTTTGTATTTTTAGTAGAGACGGGGTTTCACCGTGTTAGCCAGGATGGTCTCGATCTCCTGACCTCGTGATCCGCCCGTCTCGGCCTCCCAAAGCCTAGATTTTCATTATTATGCATGACCAGAGTGTTCTTAAAAATCTGTTAAGTACTTACTAAGTAGTAATTAGTACTTGCTCAAATTAAATATCCAGAAACTGAACTTAGTGCAGTATTAGATTTACTGAAGCCTTGAATTCAGTATTAATTTACTACACTGGTCCTGTCTCAGTTTCTCAGTTAAACCAATCCCTTACCTGTTAGGGCTTTGCACTTGCCATTTCCTCTGCCTTGAAGTGCCATTTCTGAGTGCTTCACACAGTTGGCTCCGTCCCCTCACTTAGGTATCAGTTCAGCTGACTCCCCAGGGATGCCTTCCTTGCCCCACTCCATCTAAAATAGCCACCAGCCACTCTTGGTTACCTTACCTTGTTTTATTTCGTATGTTGCTTTTTCATGTTTATTATTGGTTTCGCCCTTAGAATTTCAGCTCCATGAAAAGGGCCTGGTTTATCTTGTTCATATCTATGTCACCAGTGCCTAGAAACAATGTCAAATGTATACTAGGCACTCAATAAATATTTTTTGGATGAAAAAATCTGGCTTCTATGCAACTTCACATACTAGCATGCAGATATTAGTTTTCTTACTGAACGTTAGGAGGAACTATGGTGTGATGCTGAACCAAAAAATGATTGCAGATTTAAAAAACTATTTTAGAGTCACTAATTAAGAAGAGGGGTTATTCACTGGGAATTTACAGATATCTTTAGATGTCCATGAACCCTCTGAAATTATATGTATATTTTTCTGGGGAGAAGAGCAATAATGTTCCTCATACTTCCAGTGGGATGAGTGGCACTGGCTAAGGCTAATCTAGATTGATTCTAACCCAAGATTCTGCTGCACAAAATCACACACTTGGGCAACCAGTATTTTTGCCTTGCAAGCTCAGGCACCCTGCATTCAGGTTCCAAGCAAGTTCCAAATTAAGCACTCGTATTGCCTTTGTGGTTTTACTAATAATCTATTAAATAAATATTTGAAACTACTTAGGTGCCTAAGCAGTTTGTGTAAGATATGCAAAAATGGAGCAGGAAATATATTTTGAAAACTGTGCTAATTTCTCTCTTGTCCAAAACTGTTCATGGTTTTACATCTCAGGTATGACTGAGGCACTTCAATATAATTTGCTTCTGATGTCAATCCTGTAGACGCCTAAGATTTCAGAGTCTGGAATCAGATAGATGTTTATTTGAATCTAGGACCAACCACTTTGTGTTACTATGCACAGGTCACTAATCCTCACTGGACCTTAGTTTCAGCATCATAAAATGTCACACCACACTTATAGAATTGTGATGAAGAGCACATGGTACTATATGCCAAGCACTGTTGTAGCTACTTTATATATACTAACTCAATTTTAATATAATCCTCCTGAGAATCTATGAGGTATGTCATCTAAGAATCATTGCCATTTTATAAATTGAGAAACTGAGGTACTGAGGAGTTCAGCCACTTGACTAAAGACACACAGCTGTTATATATCCCTGCAGAACTCTGCTATTCCATCCGTCTATAATCCCACAGTGCCTGACACATGTAGTGCCTGAAGCTCACAACACAGCAAGCATTTAATAGATGTGATTATTTTTTCATTGAAAACATTATTTTGTGTTAGAATAGTTGGCAGCAGAGCTGTCCCCAACATGGTCTAATCCCTGAAGACATTATGAATATTTTACTTTTGTGGACCAGAATGTAGCATGGGTAAACTGAGATTGGAATGCAACATTTTTGTAAAAAATTTCTCTTAGTCCTTGGTGACAGTGACAAATGTGACTGGAGTCCTCACATCTGGTTTTGTGGCGTGATTTTGGTTATGATGCTGGCTGCTCATTGTACCTCATAGACTCTTAGGAGGATTATACTAAAATTGAGTTAGTATATATAAAGTGGCTACAACAGGTTCTCCAGCCATCCCTAGCAGTTATTTGGTCTCTTCGACAATAACCTTTTAATAAACCTTCCCCTACATTTTTTTTTGTTTTCTTAAACATATTCTATTGCTTGCAATGAAGGACTCTGAGATTTTTCTTTCTTTTTTTCTTTCCTTTTTTGAGACAGAGTCTTGCTCTGTCGCCCAGAATGTGGTGCAGTGGTGCGATCTTTGCTCACTGCAACCTCAGCCTCCTGGGCGTAAGCAATTCTCATGCCTCAACCTCCCAAGTAGCTGGGACTACAGGCACACACCACCATGACTGGCTACTTTCTGTATTTTTAGTAGAGACGGGGTTTCACCATGTTGCCCAGGCTGGTCTCGAACTTCTGGCCTCAAGTGATCTGCCTGCCTCAGCCTCCCAAAGTGCTGGGATTACAGGTGTGAGCCACTGCGCCCGACCCTGAGATGTTCATTTAGATTGTTCTTTAAATGTTTGTAGAGCAGCTTACTATGTGCCAGGAACCAGAAATACAGCGAGGAATCACACAGAACACATGCCTTCTCTCATGGAGCCTATGTGAAGATAGTGCTACTCTTCCTTACCCCCTTTCCTGTAAAGTTGTCTTTTTTGCTGGTTAAATATTCCCAGCTCCCTCAACCTTTCCTAGGTGACACAGTCTTATTCCATCAACATCCTGTGCTCCCCTCTCTGATTCTTGTAGGTTAATGGAGCGTTTGTGAGGAATCTTATGTAGCAAGTGCTAGAAACTCAATCAAATTGGATTAAGTTTAAAAAAAAATGTTGGGCACAGTGGTTCACACCTGTAATCTTATCACTTTGGGAGGTGGAGGCAGGAGGATCATTTGAGCCCAGAAGTTCGAGACCAGCCTGGGCAACATGACAAAACCGCGTCTCTACAAAAAACTCAAAGATTAGCCAGGTGTGATGTCATGCACCTATAGTCCCAGCTATTCAAGAGGCTGAGGTGGAAGGCTTGCTTGGGCCCAAGAGGTTGAGGCTGTAGTGAGCCATGTTTGCACAATGTGAGCCATTGCACTCCAGCCTGGGCCACAGAGTGACACCTGTCAAGAACAACAACAGCAACAACAACAACAAAAAAAAAAAAAAAAAAAAAAAAAAGGGAAAAGAGAGAGACAGAAAGAGAGAGAGAAAGAAAAAACTAAATTATCAGTTCAGGAAACTAAAAATTCTAGGGTAAGCCTCCTTCAGGCAAGACTGGTCAGGGCTGTATATTAGTGTGCTGGGGCTACCATAGCAAAGTGCCATAGCCACAGCCTGGCTGGCTTAAACAACAGAAATGTATTGTCTCAAAGTTCTAGAGTCCAGAGATCAAGTGTCACCAGGGTTGGTTTCTTTTGAAGCTATAAGGGATAGTCTGTTTTTGCTTCTCGTCCTGGCTTCTAGTAGTTTGCTGACAATTTTCGTTCTGGTAGTTTGCTGGCAATTTTTGGTGCTCCCTCGCGTGTAGCATCTTCTAAGTTCTGCCTTCATGTTCACATGGTGCTCTTCCTGGATGCATGGCTCTGTGTCCAAATTTCCCCTTTTTATGAGGACACCAGTCATAATGGATGAGAGGCCCACCCTAGGGACCTCATCTTAACTGATTACATCTACAAGGAACCGATTTCCAAATAAGGTCACATTCTGAGGAACAAAAGGTTGGGGTTTCAACATATGAATTTGGAGGCAGACACATTTCAACCCCAACAGGCTCCAACAGTGTTATCAATAATCTTTCTCTCCATCTGTTGGCTCTGCTCTCTGTGTTTACTTCATTATTGTTCAGGCGCTCTCCAAATTGTGATAAGCTATCAGCAGCTCCACAATTGGAAAGATGCATTTTGTGTCCAGTTGTAAAAAAAAGTCTTAGAATTGTCTGTGACTGTCCTGACTTGGATCACATACCTGTCACCTACCCGATGCCCAGCCGGGGATTGGAAGATTCAGATTTGTCATTCCTGGGTCACATGCTTTCCCCAGGAGCTAGAGTTTAGGTCAGCTCTAGTTATATAATGCAGATTGACAGTGGAGGTAGGGTGGAGGTCCACAGAAGAAAAGTAGGGTACTGCTACCAGCGGAGGCCTCACATAAGTGGACAAGAGCTGACCACTATAGTCCTGCAGGTAACGCTGTTCTGCTAGCTTGGTGCCATCCAGGTTCATAAGCTGGGAGTGGATGTTTAAGATTGCTAGGCTTCTTTCTCTTCACTTACTTGAACTTACATCATCCATAAGGTGCCTTGCAGATGTGGAATTCTGCAATTCTCTTTGATGACATACTTAAACTTCCTTTCCCCTCGTTGAGTAGCATTTGATCCAAATAAAGACCAATTATATAAAAGAACATAATTTTCTTTGGTTAAAATGGAGTGAGTTTTACTGGGGTTTGGTTTGCATTCCTCATAGTGACACAGTGTCTGCCACCTGGCACTGTGTCTTGATAAGAATAACACGAAAGCTGGCTGGGTGCAGTGGCTCACACCTGTAATCCCTGTACTTTGGGAGGCCAAGGCAGGTGGATTACAAGGTCAGGAATTCGAGACCAGCCTGGCCAATATGGTGAAATGCTGTCTCTACTAAAAACACACAAAAAATTAGCTGGGCATGGTGGCGCACGCCTGTAATCCCAGCTACTTGGGAGGCTGAGGCAGGAGAATCACTTGAACCCAGGAGGCAGAGGTTGCAGTGAGTCGAGATTGCGCCGCTGCACTCCGGCCTAGGTGACTAAGCAAGATTCCGTCTCAAAAAAGAAAAAAAATAAAAATAACACGAAAGCCTAACAAAACCATTGGTAGAATGGGCTTGCTTAAAATATTAAGTAGCAGAAAACAGATAGGATGCTCCTGTTCAGTATTCCTCCAAATAAGACTTATTTAATTATTCTATGATGGACAGTTCCTGGCCGATGAACAGCTCCCTCCAGAAAATTCAGGGTTCCCTCCAACTCCTCATCAGAGATAAGCAGTAGCTTGGGAAGTTGTACCTACGTTTACAGAGCTTAGGACACCCATATCTCCCCACTTTTGCATTTATATCCACATTTCCATTTTGCACCAAACTTTCTAGAAGCTCACTTACTCATGTGACAAGGCTCTCATGAGAAAAGAAACATTGTGCCTTGAGCACTTATTAATTAATATTCATTATTATTTCTAAATGAAGGCCAAAATGAAATGATATCAGGCTTATGAAAATGTGCTATGAGGCCAGGCGCAGTGGCTCACGCCTGTAATCCCAGCACTGTGGGAGGCCGAGGCAGGTGGATCACCAGGTCAGGAGATTGAGACCATCCTGGTTAACATGGTGAAACCCCGTCTCTACTAAAAATATACAAAAAAAATTAGCTGGGCGTGGTGGTGGGCACCTGTAGTCCCAGCTACTTGGGAGGCTGAGGCAGGGGAATGGCGTGAACCCGGGAGGCAGAGCTTGCAGTGAGCTGAGATCACACCACTGCACTCCAGCCTGGGCAACAGAGCGAGACTCTGTCTCAAAAAAAAAAAAAAAATGTGCTATGAAAAGTCACAAAATACTGATATGCAGAGGATGCCACTTGAAGCTCTAAAGATGTAGTCAGTACAGCTTGGTCTACCTGGCACCACACCTTCATTAATCCAGAAAATGAGTAGAATTGCATGTGGACTTACATGTTAAATGAAGCCCAACTGGTATACTGGGCATAATGGTGTTTTGCAAACCTGCCTTTTAGGTTCCTACTGTATTAGGGATTGGTCAGGATTCTCCAGAGATACAGAACCAACAGGACGTTATATGTATATGTGTGTGTATACATATATATACACATATATATGTATATATGTATACGTACACATTATATGTATATGTATATAGACACATATATATACACACACACAGGGAGACTTAATATATAAAGGTTTATTTATTTATTTACTTTTGAGATGGAGTCTTGCTCTGTCACCTAGGTTGAAGGGCTGTGGCGTGATCTTGGCTCACTGTAACCTCCATCTCCCAGGTTCCAGTGATTCTCCTGCCTCAGCCTCCCGAGTAGCTAGGATTACAAATGTGTGCCATCATGCCCTGCTAATTTTTGTATTTTTAGTAGAGACACAGTTTCGCCATGTTGCCTAGGCTGGTCTCAAACTTCCGACCTCAGGTAATCCGCCCGCCTCGGCCTCCCAAAGTGCTGGATTGCAGGCATGAGCCACCACACTCGGCTATAAAGGTTTATTGTAAAAAAAGGCACATGTGATTATGGAAACGGGAAGTCCAAAGATCTGCAGGGTATGTCAGCAAGCTGGAGAACCAGGAAAGTCAATGTTGTAAGTCCTTGCCTGCAGGCTGGCAGGCTTGAGACCCAGGAAAAACTGACATTTTCACTGAAGTCCAAAGGCAGGGAAAAAGCTGATGTCTCAGATCAAGGCAGCCAGGCAGAAGGAATTCTGTCTTACTCTAGGGAGAGCTAACCTTCTGTTCTATTCAGGCCTTCAACTGATTGCATGAGGCCCACACACATTAGGGAGGACAATCTGGTTTACTCAGTGCACTGGTTTCAGTGTTAACCTCATCCAATACAGTTTGTCCAAATATCTGAGCATCCATGGCCCTGTCAAGTTGACACATAAAATTAATTATCACACATACAGACATGGCATAATATCTACCAACAGGAACCACTCAGCAAAACAGTAACGGTTGTTAAATTAAACAAATTTTTTTCCTTTAATAATTAGAAAACTATCAATACACTTGATCCTTTTGCTTGAACATGATGTTTGGAAAAACAGAATCTTTTAAAAAACACACCTGGCTAATGCTTTTAATGTTGAAAGTGGTACACTACCCAGTTGTTAGGGGAGTGTTTCATTGTATGTTGGTATAGAGTACAAGAATGAGATATATCTCTAATTAATTGTTTTGAAAAGCCATCTATGCATATCTATAGCACAGAGTTCTTTAAGAAAAAAAACTGGAGCAAATATTCTGGTGTCTTCCATCGAAACTAAGAAAGTGTTGAGATGTTATATAAGCATGAAGAACTAGGAATGATGAACGCTCTTGTAGCCAGAAGGGGGAAACACAGAGGAAGTGTGTGGATGGTGGCGTCCTTTACAACTGACAGTCCTTGCTTCCTATAATACTCAGCTCTGATATAAATTCAGTGGATGCCTTGGAGCCTAGTAAATCAAAAATACATTTGAACCTTATTGATTAACTAAAAAAATCAAATCAGTCTTCTGAAACCTATTTGCAATTACAGGATATTACCTAAAAATTGAGACTATTGAGGGAAAAAAATGGTAGCCAGAAAACAGGGTGTTACAGTTTAGAAAGTCTCAGACTTTTGTATTTACTTGACTCACAGTTTGAAAGTCTAACATCAGATCATGCCTAACCAGTAACATAAATGGTATTATTTGTGGATGGGATGCGAAAGACACCTCATATTGTTATTTCTCCTAAGGGTCCTCTCCTGATTTTGTAGAATCTGATGAGGATTTTATTTTTGGTTGCCTTAACTGGGGAAGGGATGAAAGGTGGTGAGACAAAAGGGGAAGGCCCTGGGAAGTTGACCTTCTTCCCGGAGACAGCATGAAAGGGCAGAGGGATCTAATCTCTATTTCTACCAGATAATTGAGCCTATTATCCTAATGATAAATAACCTTCATAGGTCTCTTTCTGGCCCTATAAAGAATAAAGTCTCCCTCTAGCTACCAAGGCAGTTAAGGTAAAAAAATCATACTTAGGCAAAAGTGAGATTATGGCTGGAGCCTTCCAGAAAATAACTATCATCCTCTGTCTCCCGTTAGCATTGGAAGCCAGGTATGTTTAATCAAAAGAAAGTCCATCCGGGTTGAGGGAATGGGCAGTTAACTGGGTTCACTGAGAACTGCAAATATGCTGGGCACCACAGTGAGGTCAGCTGACATATTCTCTGCCCTGCAGAATGTTGGCAATGTGGACATAGTTGGACTGAACCCAATAGATTATCATATAAGTTTAGGCAATCTGAGTGACAATGACAAGTCACAAGAAGGCCCTGAACAAAGAAATTATTCCAGAGAGACGATTGGAAAGAACTGCCTTTTGCACATAAAGAGAATCACGGCAGACTTCTAGCAATTGTGAAGACACAGAAAGTTTTCATCAGCAACAACTCACAACACTTCCTAGTTTCTCCCACTCACCCTTTGAGCTACTGTCCTCTTCCTTACCAACTCCTTGTTCCCCCTCCACCTCACATTAAATCCCCACTGTTGCCTTTTGCCCTATGTAGAGCCTATGCTGTGGGTCCCTTTACTTCTCACAACACACCCATCGTCTGTCCTGTGACTGCCCTGGGGATGGGAAGGAGTGAGATAAATAAGTGACCTGGACACCGTATGAAACCACCTCAGGTTATGGACTCATCCTTTGAAGAGTAATGCTAAGTAAGGCTGACATTTTATGTATGAAGTAGGAGTCAACACTTTAACATACATTTACTGAGCATCTACTATGTGCTGAAATTTTAGAAATAGATGTGGCTCATTCTCTTTAACTGTAATCTAGTATAGGCCAGCCAGAAAGATGTTGACTTTTTCACGCTGCTGGGCAGCTGCTCTTTTATTCTATGTACAGGAAAGAACACGGTAAGATGAATGGCCTAAATGGAATTGATTTTGTGCATGTGTTTGTTTGGGGCTGTAAGAGGTGGGTGACTTCAAAGACGGTGACTCCTTGTTTGGAATTTTCTAACCAAGACAGCTCATGGGAATTGGGAAACTTACTCTCCCCATCATTTGTTGAATTTCAGGAAGCAGGGCAGCTCTACTCCATGTAGTCAAGTCAGATTCATGCGTAAGGAAGACAGAGGCCTGCTACTAACTGTTGTCCAGCTTCAGTGGTCCTCGCTGCAGGCCAGGTTCAGATGGCCCAACAGTTCTGGGTGGGTGAATGAGCCCCATGGAAGTGTGCACTGTGTGTCTTTCCTGTTTTGCTTTAGGACCTTTTCTGATGCCTTCCTGGCTCAGGGAAGGAATAGCCTAAAGTATAGGGAAGTTAGTTCCCTGAGGCCATCTTCAACCAATGGGGAAGAGGAGCTTGCAGATGAACGTTCCATCCCCGCCTCCTGGGGCAGCGTTTCTGGGCAGCATTTGGTGCGCTTTCATGAGGTACTGATAGACTTCGTCCCTTGTTGTCCTTGCTCAGTAGCAGTTTCAGTAATGCACACTTGTATTGGCTTGCACTGCCCACCGCCCCACTTCCCTCACTCTTACTTTCTGGGTTCTCCTGATAGACTAAGAGCACACAGTCCTTATCTCAGGGAGTCCCAAACTGAGACATCAAGGGAGTAGCATTCCCTGATAACATTCTGTGAAGTGTTGAGATTCTACATGTCTCTCAATTACTTTGATTTGTTAACGTTATGAATCATCTTATCCTGCTAATTAAACAGATGTAAATTGTTTTAAAAATTAAATATTTTTTAAATGCCAGCAAGTAACACAGAAAGAAAACCTTCAAGAAAGTATAATGCAGAGGGAAAAATTAAGCTGAAGAATGATACATTCAGGTATTTATATAATTATGTAAAGACACACAAAGCAATACCTTATGTTATCGATGGCTGCACACATTTGTGGCCAAAGGATATTTTCCAAATTCCTGGTGGTGGTGGCTTTGGGGAGGCAGAAAGGAACATGAGGCTTGCAAGCAACATAGAGAGGATTTCAGCTTTATCTGTAAGCTTTGTTGCATATTTTAAAGCAAAGATCGAAAGGACAGCTGAAAAAATTGTTAACATTAGATTCTTTTGGTTGGGATATACATGAACATTTGTCATATTTTTCTCTATTATGTGTTTTAAAGTTTTCCCAAATTAAATACAAAGTTAAAGCAGCTTTAAATGTTTTAAAATGAAATTTGGCAAATTCAAAGCTTTGAAAAAAATTAAGATGACCTATAAACTCAACATCAAGCCCCAGGCAAAACTGCCAATTTGATATAGATATATTCCTCCAGATGTTTTTTCTAATTTAATGTGTGTTGATTTGAAATGTAACTATGTGTTAGTCTTGCTGTATCTTCAGACACTCAGAAGTTTCATTGTTGACTATGGCAACATTACGAAATGTTTCCCCCTCAAATTTATAAGGCAATGTAAGTCCAGGTAACGGAGAAATTTAAAGAGTATATCTAATTTATTTTCTAGAAAATGTAAGATTAGCACTGTGAGAGTAAATATGGGATATGACTTAGTTCACAGTCACATAGATAAGGTTCTCAAAGTAAAGAATTTCTGTTCTTTCCAATGCAGAATTTTTACTGGAAATAAATCAAGTTTAACTATACTTCTATATTTCCTCTATCATCCCTCTGTAAAACTATAACATATAAGCTTTAGTCTATGTTCCATAAGAACTTCTTGTTACTGAACTTTTTTTTTTTCTTTTTATGATTACAAATAGCCTTCAGTACATTTGCAAACTAAATCCAGAGTTTGGAATCTCGTGTATGGCTGCAACTTGGTGTTATTTAGTATTATTGTTATTAATATACGTGCTGGGAGACAAGAGAACATTTTGATAAATACTCATAAAATGTGCCAGATCAATGCATATTTAGAGTATCTATTTGCACAAAGCAATGCCATGAACATATGACTCACAAGTTCTGAAGTCTGATACTGTTAGATAGATTGATGCTGCTAATTTATCGTGTGCCGCTAGGAATAGGGAGATGAATTGCAAAAGCCTTTACTGGCTTCTGGCATCCAGGCAACAAACTCCTCTTGCCTTTCTCTCTCTGCCCTCAGATTCATCAGCGTCTCTGTGAAGTAGGATTCAAGGATGAAGTCAACCTAAAACTTTTTCTCTAGGTTTCCAGGAACAGACTGGGAAGGCTTAGTTACGGGCAGACCTAAATGGAAAACACTACAGGGATACAACCACAATTTATTTTCCTCTGAGGGTTTTTAAAAAAGAACCTACACTTTTGCATGCTGCAAATCTTTCTTTCTCTTTGTCTCTCTTTGACCCCAACCCCTACCACATGGGAACCAGAAATAATAAGTTTCTAACGGCCTAGGAGAAGCCAATGCAGGGGCAGGGAACATGCCGCAGAACAACGGAAGTGATTTTAAAACTCTTGACTCTTTCAGACCTGCCAGCATCAGAAACTATAAATAGGAATGGCTGGCAAGAGGGAAAGATGGGATAGATCTTTCCACTTCTTCAGAATGCTCTTGAGCAGGAGGGAGAGAGCAGAAACATGTTCAATGTTTTGCACAAAACCTGCTTCGTTCCTTCACAGCAGAGCTGCTTGGCCTTATGTGATAGCAGTTATCTGGGCAGAACTCAGAGCTGAAAAATTTTGCTGCAGTGGCTGTTGTTGACCTGATGAGAGTTAAAAAAAAAAAAAAAAAAATCCTTCACTGGGGGCTGGAAGCGGGGTGGGGAATGGAGAGGGGAAGCAGACAAACTTTTTGTTTTTTGGAGTATTTATCTATTGCTTGTCTGTTATGGAATGAAATGTGTCCCCCTCAAATTCATGTGTTGAAGCCCTAATTCCCAATGTGACTATATTTGGAGATAGGGCCATAGGGATATAATTAAGGTTTAATGAACTTGCAAGAGTGGGGACCTAATCCAATAGGATTGGTGTCCTTATAAGAAGAGAAAGAGACACCAGGAGTGTACATACACAGGGAAAAGGCCATGGGAGGCCACAAGGAGAGAGCAGCTCTCTGCAAGCCAGGAAGAGGGACTTCACCAGAAACCAACCCTGCTGGCACCTTGATCTTGGACTTGCAGCCTTCAGAACTGTGAAAAGATAAATTTCTGTTGTTTAAGCTGCTTGGTCTGTGGTATTCTGTTATGGTAGTCCTAGGCAACTAATACAATGTCTTTTAACACTGAAAGGCAGATTGAAGTTCACTTGTATGTGTGACAAGGCATTGGATACATATTAAGGCCTAGCAGGTAGTGGAGTGGTTATACTCTGTGTCTTTATGTTTCCTCATCTGTAGGAGAATAATAATAACAGCTTACATCTGTAAGACTGTTGTGAGGTTAAATTTACTTCAATGTATGCAGAGCATGTCATAGTTGCTGGCAAACAGCACCCTAAAAAATGCTAGCTACGACACTGAGTACCTCATTTGTTTATAGTAGTTTCAGTTTACAAAGTACTTCCATAGCCATTATTTCATTTGATTTTTACAGCAATCTTATGAGATTAGTTGGGAAGGAAATCTTACACCCACTCAAGGGAGGAAGAAACCAAAATTCAGAGAGGAAAGGAACTTGTCCAAGCTCAAATTTCTAAGAAAAGTAGAGCCAGGCTTCAAATCCAGATCCCCTGACTCCAACTTCAGTGCTTTCCTTACTAAATTTGCAGTCCCTCTGAATTCCTCCCTCCCTGAAATCCCCTCCTCTTCTTTGTCTTTTTTTTTTTTTTCACCAAACATGTATTGAGTTTCTATCACATTATAGGCATTTCCTCTTCTTTCCCTGGACCTGTGTGTCTTTTCTCTTGTTCGTTTGGACCTGGATGTTGCATGTGAGTGCGTGTGCGAGCCTGCATGGGAGCGCCTGTGTGCCCACACTTGGGCATCGAGGGCTCTCATTCTCACCAAGGGTGACCTTGCCTTGTGTCTCCTCTCCTTACCTACCAGTGTTTTAGCTCAAAGATGGCACTTGGCTTTCAAGGACATATTATAAATAGAGCCTTAACAGCACTCTCTTTTCTTATCTGAAAAGTGACACGAAGCACAGACATCTAGGACAAAAAGAAAAAGAACAGGGTCCGTGGTGGAGCAGATAATCAATATCTTTAAATGATTCGAGAGCAGAAATTCCCAAAGGGGAGGTGAGAAGAGACCTGAAAATGACAGCCTGAGGAAGTTTGTTGGGCTCTCCTAGGGAGTGAGTGGTTGGGGGGGGTGTTTGAAAAAGCAGATTTCATATTGCGATTTTTTATTTAGAAAAATGTCCCCCAAAAGCTGTTATTCTCATAGTACAAACTACAGAAATTAAAGCTCTCCAGAACTTTTTGACCTTTAGGGTTATGTAAGAGTTATGGCAATTCCCAATGAAACAGGAGGTAGCCTCTGAATTGTGAGAGCTGAGATCATTACCACATATTTTTGGCCATTAGGGACTTGAATCTAAAAAGCTGGAAAACTCTATTTCATAGTCTTCAGAAAAGAAGCAAGACCTAAAAGTTGCAAGGAGTTAATGCTTGAAAGGTTCCCACAGAGTTTGAAAAGGCCATAAAACCCAACTCCCCTATTTTACAGATGAGGCAACTGAGGCACAAAGATAAATCACTGGCACAAGATCTAATGCTTATAACAGGATTGGCTGAGCCCAGCATTGGCCTCAACCTGCAATAGGGGGATATCAGTAGAAAAGACCAGGGAATCTCCCACAAGTCGTCCTCTACTCCTAATAAAGAGAATTAAAATGTGCCTTCAGGAGGCTGGGACCAACCCCAGGGTATTAGCTCAATAAGCCTGAAGGATGCAACTGGGGAGGCATTTGGAACAAAAAGCAGCTACTCCTGCTATTCTAGATGGCTTCCTAAGAGCCAGGGTTCTTCAGGTCAGTCTGAAAGACCTAAAGTAGTAGGTTGGACAGCAAGGGATGTGGAGGATCAATGAAGCAGCTGTTGGCTTTTGGTGCATATAAATAATGCACCTCTAAGGGATAGGGTGTGTTTTGGTTATTCTGTACAACAAATACCCCAAAAGTGTTGGTGACCCTTGGCCTTGTATTTCCCCAGACTCTGACCCACACCCTGACCTTGACCTGACCCTCAGCCTGAAGCTGACCCTGAACCTAATCCTTTCTCTGACCCTGACCCTGATTTTGAGCCTCCCATTGAACCATAGCCTCAGCCTGCCATTCACTCTGACACAGAATATGACCTTGTCCTTCACCCTGTTTCTCACACTACCATGACTCTCAGCTATGCTCACCCAGACTCTGACCCCAACATGGACTCTGATTCTCACCCTCACAATGAACTTGTCTATAGGCAGACTCTAACTCTGAGGATGACCCTACGCTCACCTGGAATCTGATCCTAATCTTGAACCTGACCCTCACCATGTCCCCTATGGCCCTCACACTGACTCTGACCCTCACACTTACTGTCTCAATTTAACCCCACCCCTCACCCTGATGCTGATGTTGACCTTTATCCTGATGTTGACCCTGGACATATACCTCACACTCCTTCCCAATCTGACCTTAATCCTCACCGTGACACTCAGTCAGATCCTGGACCTGACCTTCATCATGATCTTGACCCTCACCTTGATCTAGATACATCACTCTCTTCCTGACTGAACTCTGACCCTTAACCTGAACCTCACACTGATTCTGACCATGACCTGAGCTTGACCCTGAACGTGATACTAAATAAGCACCTGACCCTGAACTTGGCTCTCACCCTGATTCTACCTTCATCCTCACCCTCACCCTGAGCTTTGTCTGACCCTTACCTTAATTTTTTCCCAAACCTTAATATGAACCTGACATTTACCTAATCTTGACTCTGACCCTTATCCATAACCTACTAGACACTCAGTCTGACACTACTTTTCATTCTCACACTGGTGTTGATCCATACTGTTACCCTCACCCTTTCACACTGACCTTGAACCTGACCATAAATCTGGCCCTGTCTCTGAACCCAACCCTACACTTTATCCTTCAGAAGACCCTGATCCACACCCTCCCCATGACTGAGACCCTGAATCTGCCACTGTCTCTGAATTTCTCATCCTCACTCTTACCACAGCTCTAATGCTTATTCTGACCCTTATCCTCACTCTGAATCTGTCCCTAACCCAAAACCTGTCTCTGACACTGAATTTCACCCTTAACCTCACCATAACTCTGACCCTTGGACTATCCCACCCTCATCATGACCCTGATGAAGCTATGACCCTGACTATAGCCCTGACCCTCACCCTGATATGAACACTGACTCCATCCCGACCCTGACCCAGACCATCACCCTATCATACTGGTCTTAAATTCATCCTCACCCTGAACCTGACCCAAATTCTGATGCTTATCCTTGTCCTCATCATGACTATGACCTTGAAAAGACCCTGACACTCACAGTGACCATCAAATGATTCTACTTTCCCATTACCCTAACACTTTAGCTGGGCCAGACACTTATCCTCATCAGGACCTTTACGTTCACCCGACTTTACTCACCTTGAATTTACTATATACTACATGCTCAACCAAATCCTCACTCTAAACCTGACCCTGACCTTTATTCTGATGTTCATCCTAAAATTGGCCCTCATCTGGCCCTCCCTCTTGCTCTCATTTTGTGTCCATGATCCTGCCCCTAAAAGTATCTCTGACTCTGATATCATGCTGACATTGACTCTAACCATCCCACTCCTCTAAAGTTACCCTAAACTTAAATTTCAACCTGTCCCTGGTCTTGACCCTGACCAACAGTTCAACCTTGACCCTGACCCTGATTGTCAACCTGACACTGACTCCCATCAAGACTCTGACATTCACATTGATCATCAAACTGACTATACTGAGTCTGGCTTAAAAAAGTTGTGGTCAAATAAATGTAACATAAAATTTACCATCTTAAACATTTTAAAGTATACAGTTCCGTGGCACTAAGTACATTCACATTGTGGTGCGACCAATCTCCAGAACTCTTTTCATCTTGCAAAACTGAAACTCTGTACCCGTTAAACAACAACTCCCTCTTTTTTCCTTTCCCAGCCCCTGGCAACCATTATAGTTTCTGTCTCCATAATTTTGAGTCATCTAAGTATATAGGTGGAATCATACAGTATTTGTCCTTTGGTGACTGGATCATTTCACTTAGCATAATAACCTTGAGATTCATCCATGTTGTAGCATGTGTCAGAATTCCCTTCCTTTTTAAGGCGGAATAATATTCGCTATATACCACATTTTATTTATCCATTCATCTGTCCATAGACACTTGGGTTGCTTCTACATTTTGCCTGTTGTGAATAATGCTTCTATAAACATGGGTGTTCAAGTATCTCTTTGAGACCCTACTTTCAATTCTTCTGTATATATACCTAGAAGTAGAATTGCTGGATCATGTAGTAATTTTTAATTTTTTGAGGAACCAACCATATCGTTTTCCATAGTGGCTGTGACCCTATCTTTTATGCTGAACTTTATCTGACCGTGTCCTATATCCTGACCTTAACAATGACCTTCTACCTCATCTTTAACCTGAACTTCACCCTGAATGTGACTGTCATGCTGACCCTAACCATGACACTGTCTTGACTTTTACCATGTCCTTACACTGTGCTAGAGCCTGACCGTGGCCCATACTGTCAACCTTACACTGACCCTGACTCTGTATCTTACACATATACTTACATTCACCCTGACTTTCACCTCTCTTTGACCATGACTTAGACCCTGAAATTAACCCCTACCTTGTATCTAAATTTGAACTAGAGTTTTACTTTGATCTTGTTCAGAACTTTACCCTGAACCTGACCTCAACTTAACCCTTACCTCACCATGATTTTACCCTCACATTCACCCTGACTTCAAGACTAAAGCTGACCCTTATCCTCCCACAGAACATGACCCTGACCCTCACCATGTCCCTGTCCACGATTCTGACCCTGACCTTCATCCTGACACTGACTCTGATCCTCAATCTCACAATAAACCTGATACTAACCAAGACCCTGATGCATACCTGACCCTATTCTTCATTCTGCCATCTGATACTTACTCTGATCCTTAACCTAAACCCGTATGATATTGGCCCTCTATCTTGTCCCTTATCCTAAACATGACCTTCACACTGATCCTGATTTCCACCCTTATGAAGACCCTGACCCTTAACCTTTCATACTGACTGTCGTCATCATGATACTATCTCACTCTGATCCTGACCCTAAACTGGACTCTGAATCTGATCCTCAACTTGTCCCTGACCATTATCTTCACTGACCCTTATTTGACCTCACTCTTATTCTAACCCTCATACTGACCCTTATGTTGACCCTGACCTTAACCATCACCCTGACACTGACTCTGAAATATACACCCACTCTCACTCTGACCCTGTACCAGACACCCTACACCTCACCCTGTCATTAACCCCCTCACTGACCCCGACCCCCAACTTGATCCCCAAATACACCCTCAGATGCTGATCCTAATACTGATCGTGATACCGCTCCTGACACTTACCACGATCCTAAAGCTCACCGTCATTATGACCTTTACTCTCAACCTCACCCTGTCTGTGACCACCTCTCTCTGACCCTCATTGTGACCCTGACCCTTATAATGATTCTGACTCTGATAATGAGCTAACCATCACCAAGTTTAGTTTGAACGTGAAATCTTATACACTCACACCCTAGTTTCTTTTGGATTTCTTACTGCTCTCATTAAGAATATGCTTTTGAGAACTAATTCTCAACTTGCTTACACATGTACTGTGTGCTTCCTTTTCTTTTCTTTTCTTTTCTTTTCAGACAGGATCTCGCTCTGTTGCCCAAGCTGGAGTGCAGTGGTATGATCGTGGCTCACTGCAGCCTCAAACTCCTGGGCTCAAGCGACTTTCCCTCCTCAGCCTCCTGAGTGGCTGCGACTACAGGCATGAACCACCACTCCTAGACAAGTACTTTTTTTTTTTTTAAATAGAGACAAGGTCTTACCATGTTGCCCAGGCTGGTCTTGAACTCCTCAGTTCAAGTGATCCTCCCACCTCAGCTTCCCAAAGTACTAGGATTAGAGGTGTGAGCCACTGCACCCAGCCTACTGTATTTTTCAAATATGCTGCTTTGATTTGTGGTTTACCTCAAAGTAAGAAACTACAGTTGAGGCTGGGTGCAGTGGCTCAGGCCTGCAATCCCGGAGCTTTGGGAGGCCGAGGCAGGTGGATTGCTTGAGTCCAGGAGTTTGAGACCAGGCTGGGCAACATGGTGAAAAGCCATCTACAAAAAATAATTTTTAAAAATTAGCCAAATATGGTGGCATAAACCCGTAGTTCCAGCTACTTGAGAGGCTGAAGTGGGAGGATAGCTTGAACCTGGGAGGTAAAGGTTGCAGTGAACTGAGATTGCACCACTGCACTCTAGTCTGGGCAACAGAGAGAAACCCTGTCAAAAAAGAAAAGAAAGAAACTGCATTTGAGAAAAATGTGTGGTTCTCATTGATTTGCCTCAGATAAAGCATAGGTTAATTCTAACAGTTAAGAATTTTATTTATTTTATTTATTTTTTTGAGATGGAGTCTCACTCCATCGCCCAGGCTGGAGTGCAGTGGCCTGATCTCAGCTCACTACAACCTCTGCCTCCTGGGTTCAAGTGATTTTCCTGCCTCAGCCTCCCAAGTAGCTGGGATTACAGGTGCGCACACTCGCATCTGGTTAATTTTTTTTTTTTTTTTTTTTTTGAGATGGGGTCTCACTCTGTCACCCAGGCTGGAGTGCAGTGGCGCAATCTCGGCTCACTGCAAGCTCCACCTCCCGGGTTCACACCATTCTCCTGCCTCAGCCTCCTGCGTAGCTGGGACTACAGGCGCCTGCCACCACGCCTGGCTAATTTTTTGTATTTTTTTAGTAGAGATGGGGTTTCACCGTGTTAGCCAGGATGGTCTCAATCTCCTGACCTCATGATTCACCCACCTCAGCCTCCCAAAGTGCTGGGATTACAGGCGTGAGCCACCATGCCCGGCTAATTTTTGTATTTTTAGTAGAGATGGGGTTTCATCATTTGGCCAGGCTGGTCTCAAACACCTGGCCTTGGGTGGTCGACCTGCCTCAGCCTCCCAAAATGCTGGGATTACAGGCATGAGCCACAGTGCCTGACCAGAATTTTCTTTAGAAACCACTGTCTGATTTTTTCTTTACTGTTCACATAAATACAATTTTCAATGATATTTGCTTTAACTCGCAAGAAATTACTGTTGAGGACAGTGTGTAAATGTGAACTCATTTTCAGACATATAGCATAGGTTCCTCTTATCTTGTTCTGATTCACAGGAAGAAATTGTCGTTGAGATGAATATGAGTTTCTGAGTTTTTTGGGGTCAAATAAATCTTAAATACGTCTTGGTTTAGGCAAACAGAGGTAGCATTGAAAGCAATCTGTATTAGGGCATATAAGCTCAGTTTCAGACATTCCTCTTAAAAGAAACTCTTTATTGCTTCTTAGAGTAAACTGAGATGAACATAAGCACATATGAGTATGTGTCATTCATTGCAAAGGCACAGCCCTACTATAAGGGACAACAGATGAGGATGAGTCTAAGCAGAAGTACTGAGAAGAATCCACCAGCCGGGGCAATGTGGCAAAACCCCGTCTCTACAAATATACAAAAAACTAGCCAGGTATGGTAGCCCACACCTGTAGTTCCAGCTATCCAGGAGGCTGAGACAGGAGTATTGACTGAATCCAGGAGATCAAGGCTGCAGTGAGCTGTGACTGTACCACTGCACTCCAGCCTGGGTGACAGAATGAGTCCTTCACACACACACACACACACACACACACACACACACACACACACACAC
>NC_045435.1:69818945-69851197 GCF_002776525.5 Piliocolobus tephrosceles | reverse complement strand
TATTATTATTATTATTATTATTATTATTATTATTATTATTATTATTATTGTTATTGACACAGGGTCTTGCTGTGTAACCCAGGTTGGAGCACAGTGGTGCAATCTCAGCTCACTACCTCCTCCATCTCCCAGGCTCAAGTGATCCTCGCATCTCAGCCTCCTGAGTAGCTGGGACTAAGGTGTGTGCCACCATGTCCAGTTACGTTTTTGTAGTTTTAGTAGTGACACGGTTTCTCCTTATTAGCCAGGCTGGTCTCGAACTCCTGAGCTCAAGCGATCTTCCAGCCTCAGCCTCCCAAAGTGCTGAAATTACAGGCTTGAGCCACTGCACCCGGCCCAGAACTCACACTTTAAACCAGCACTCTCGTATACTTTATTAGAGTAGATTCCCAGCTCCTTCTCAAAAATTTTTTAACCTTGTTCGTTTGTTTGTATTCACAACACCTTGTGCGGTTTCCAGTTATTTTTAGATTTGGTCAGCCCATTTTGTACCTGACTCTTTCCAACAGTAGAGCTGGAGCCTGAGGCCAGGGACCTCCACTCTACCCCCCCAGGGTCTCTCACAGCACCTGAGATGAGAAAGGCTCAGGACAGATGTGTGGAATGAATACAGTAGACATGAAACATCGTAGGTTGACTGAAGGACTGATTGAGGTAGATTTCTAGCTCAAAGGGAATCTAATATTAACCAACATCTGCCATGTTTCAGCCACCATCCAGGTAAAAATGTTGGCCAAACTTGGGCTTCACAGGGATTAATTTGGCCTGAAGTGTTTATTTTCAAAATTTGAATTTGACCCGCCTTTAGAAGGTAGGCATCTGCTGTCTTAATTTATATTTCCTGCCTGCCCACCCCATCAGGCATTTGAGTTTGCAATTATGATCCCAGCCTTTCTCTAACATTAATTTATCCTTTACAGCAAGCCTCTGTAGTAGGCATTTCCGTCGACAGTTTATAAATAGAAAACTAAAGCTTGGAAAGCATAGATAACCCGGTCAAAGTCAAAAACTTACGAATTGGGGAATAGTACTCAACTCAGGGCTGACTCCTCTTGCTATATCCACCCCTTCACTCCTTAGCCACTAAGTTCCTCTAGGCATCACATGAACGAGAGAGTTATTACTTCTCAGTCTACATGTCTGTTTTACAAGGGTGAGGCTTCTACACAAACAGTGAGACTCTACCTGCATTCAATACAGTCAATCCAAATGTGTCCCAGGGTCTCCTAAATGTTTCTCTCCCACTATTCACCACCTCTCCTGTGCCTCCCAATAGAACATGGTGTTCTGGAAGCTAAGTAGGAGGGATAGTTCACTGTGGGAAACGCTTTTGGAAGCTCTAGGTGAGAACTAAGAACTGACCATTGGATTTAGCATCAGATTTTATTGTAACCTTGACGATGGCTCTTTTGGTGAAGTAGAGAGAACAAAGGCAAGATTAGAGTATTAAAGAGAGAACTGAAGATAATCATAATTTGGCATAATGATGATAGCCCTTTTGAGGAGTTGTGCTATCAAAGCTAACAGAGAAATGGGATGATCGCTGGAGAGGAAAGTGGAATCAAGAGAGTTTGTTTTATTTTGAGATGAGAGAAATAACATGGCATTTTTAATGATGGAAATACATTTGTAGAGAATAGAAACAAATCAATAATGTACTAAGGGAAGGGGAGAAACGTGAGAGCAATATTCTTGAGTAACCAAGAGTGGACAAAGGGAGAGGATGATTTTCCCTGGGACCAAAGAGTCTTAAAGAAGCTGGAAGGCAGATTACAGGCACACCTTGGAGATGTTACAGGTTTGGTTCCATACCACTACAATAAAACAAATATTACAATAAAGAGAGTCACAAATATGTTGGCTTCCCAGTGCATACAAAAGTTATGTTTATACTGTTCCATAGTCTAGTAAGCATGCAATAGTGTATGTCTAAAATAAATTATATATCTTACTTTTCAAATGTATTGCTAAAAAACACCAGTGATCATCTGAACATTCAGCAAGTTGTAATCTTTTTGCTGGTGGTGGGTCTTGCCTCAGTGTTTATGAGGGTGGCGGTTGCTAAGGCTGAGGTGATTGTGGCAATTTCTGAAAATAAAACAACAGAAAAGTTTGCTGCATAGACTGATTCCTCCTTTCGCAAGATTTCTCTGTAGCGTGCCACGCTATCTGATAGCATTTTACCCATGGTAGAACCTTTAAAATTGGAGTCAATCCTCTCAAATCCTGCCTCTGCTTTATCAACTAGGTTGATGTGAAATTCTAAATTCTTGGGCATTTCAACAGTGTTCACAGCATCTTCACCAGAAGCACATACCATCTCAAGAAACCACTTTCTTTGCTCATGCATAAGAAGCAACTCTTCAACTGCCCACGTTTGAGCATGAGATTGCAGCAATTCAGTCACATCTTCAGGCTCCACTTCAAATTCCTGTTCTCTTACTATTTCCACTACATCTGCAATTCCTTCTTCCACTGAAGTCTTGAAACCCTTAAAGTCATCCATAAGGGTTGAAATAAACTTTTTCCAAATTCTTGTTAATTTTGAAGAACATTCATGGCTTCTAAAATGGTGAACCATTTCCAGAAGGTTTTAGATTTACTTTGCCCAGATCCAGCAGAGGAATCACTATCTATGGCAGCTGAAATACATTATGAAATAAATTTCTTAAATAATAAGACTTGAAAGTTGAAATTACTCCTTGATCCACGGTCTGCAGAATGGATGTTGTGTTAGCAGGCATGAGAACAACATTCATCTCCTTGTACATCTTCATCTGAACTCTTGGGTGACCAGGAGCATTGTCAATAAGCAGTGATATTTTGAAAGAAATCCTTTCCTCTGAGAAGTAGGTCTTAACAGTGGACTTGAAACATTCAGGAAATCATGCTGTAAACAGATATACTATCATTCAGGTTTTGTTCCATTTCTAGAGCAGAGCATCATTATTAAAACCCTAAGGTTATCAGAATGGTCAATGAGCAATGGTTTCAACTTGAAAAGCCATCAGCTGCATTGGCCCTAACCAAAGAATCATCCTGTCCTTCAAAGCTTTAAAGCCAGGCATTGATGTTTCTTCTCTAGCTAAGAAAGTTTTGGATGGCATCTTCTTCCCATAGAATGCTGTTTCATCTACCCTGAAAATCTATTGTTTAGCATAGGCACTTTCAGCTACGATCTTACCTAGATCTTCTGGATAATCTGCTGTAGCTTCTCCATCAGCACTTGCTGTTTCACCTTGCACTTTTATGTCATAGAAATGGCTTTTCCATTAAACCTCATGAACCAACCTCTTCTAGCTTCATAATTTTCTTCTGCAGCTTTATCACCTCTCTCAGCTTTCATAGAATTGAAGAGAGTTGGGGCCTTGCGCTGGATTGGTCTCTGGCCTAAGAGAATGTTGTGGCTGGTTTGATGTTCTATCCAGACCACTTACACTTTGTTCATATCAGCAATAAGGTTGTTTAGCTTTTTTTTTTTTTTTTTTTTAAATATTCCTGTGTTCACTGGGGTAGCACTTTTTCTTTTCTTTCCTTTCCTTTTTCTTTCTTTCTTTTGTTTTTTGTTTTTTGTTTTTTTTTTTTTTTTTTGAGAAGCGGTCTTACTCTGTCACCCAGGCTGGAATGCAGTGGCGTGATCTTGGCTCACCGCAGCCTCTGCCTCCCAGGCTCAAGTGATCCTCCCACCTCAGCTTGCTGAGTAGATGAAACCACAGGCGTGTCCCACCAAGCCCGAATAATTTTTTATATTTTTGGTAGAAGCAGGGTTTCGCCATGTTCCCCAAGCTGGTCTTGAACTCCTGAGCTCAGGAAATCCACCCACCTCGGTCTCCCAAAGTGCTGGGATTACAGGTGTGAGCCATTGCGCACAGACTGGGGTAGCACTTTTAATTTATTTCAAGAACTTTTCCTTTGCATTCACAACTTGGCTAACTGGTGCAAGAGGCCTGGCTTTCAGCCTATCTCAGCTTTCAACACGCCTTCCTCACTAAACTTAATTATTTCTAGCTTTTGATTTAAAGTGAGAGACGTGTGACTCTTCCTTTCACTTCAACACATGGCGGCCAGTGGACAGTTATTTATTGGCCTAATTGCAATATTGTTGTGTCTCAGGAAATAGGAGGCCCAAGAAGAGGGAGAGAGACTGGGAAATGGTGGCTGCTGGAGCAGTCAGAACACGCACCACATTTATCTGTTAAGTTTGCCATCTTCTATGGCGTGGTTTGTGGCGTTTCCCCAAAATAACAATAGCAATATCAAAGATCACTAATCACAGATCACTAAAACAGACACAATAACAACGAAACAGTTAAAAATATTGTGAGAATTACCAAAATGTAACAGAGACACAAAGTGAAGACACGATATTGGAAAAATGGCACTGATAAGCTTGCTTGATGCAGGATTGTCACGAACCTTCAATTTTTTTTTTAAAAAGCACTATCTGTAAAGCATAATAAAATGAGGTGTGCCTCATTATACAGAGCAGGTAGCCATGGTAGTAGGAGTTTCCGGCTATTCTCTCTCTCTCTTTTTTTTTTTTTTTTTTTTGAGATGCAGTTTCACTCTTGTTGTCCAGGCTGGAGTGCAATGGCACAACCTTGAATCACTAAAACCTCCACCTCCCTGATTCAAGCGATTCTCATGCCTCAGCCTCACGAGTGGCTGGGATGACAGGCAACCACCACCATACCCAGCTAATTTTTTGTATTTTTTAGTAGAGACGGGGTTTCACCATGTTGGCCGAGCTGGTTTCGAACTCCTAATCTCAGGTGATCCTGCTGCCTCGGCCTCCCAAAGTGCTGGGATTACAGGTGTGAGCCACTGCGTCCAGCCTTGCTATTCTCTTCTGATTGTTTCTATTTTCTTAGTGAAATAGAAGGCAAGATCATTGGCTGAGAGGGAGAATAAGGGTAGAGGTGATGGAGGTTTAAGGAATCATGAGAAGGCAAAATAGAAGATGTGGTTGTAAAGAGGGATGCTTGATTGTAAGGGGGTTGCTATTATTAACAAGGTCAGGTATGACTGTGGGAGGAAGCAGCTGAGAATAGAAGAGCAAGGTCAAGCACTCAATAAATATTTGTCAAATGATGAATGAAAACAAAATCACTGGAGATCATGTGATTCAAAATGTGGGAGGCCAGGAGAGTGAAAAGATCATTTGCATGGTTATGAAAATTACCAAGAATTATGATGGAAAGATTACTGTGAGAGTGAAAGTGGATCAGGAGTTAAAATCTTTTAAGGATCAGTAGATGACTGCTACAAGGTACCAGAGAGTTTGGGGAGGTGTGGATGAGTGAATCTGAAATCATAAGATTGAGCCAGGAACGGAGGCTCATGCCTGTAATCCCAGCACTTTGGGAGGCTGAGTCAGGAGAATCCTTTGAGCCAAGGAGTTAGAGACCAGCCTGGACTACTTAGTGAAACTGTGTCTCTACATTAAAAAAATAAATAAATAAAATTTTAAAAAAACTTAGTTGGGCATGGTGGTGCATGCCTATAGTCCCAGCTACTCAGGAGGCTGAGATAGGGGGAATCACCTGAGCCTGGGAGGCCAAGGATGCAGTAAGCCATGATCTCACCACTGCACTCTGGAGTCTCAGTAAGCCATGATCTCACCACTGCACTCTGGAGTCTGGGTGACAGGGTGAGACCCTTCTAAAAAAAAAAAAAAAAAAAAGGAAAAGAAAATATTATTTATTAAGAAAATTATAAAGAAGATAAAATATATTTACTATTTAAGTGCAAGTTGATCATCATAAGGTCTTTATTCTTGTTTTCATATTGAGTAGGCTAAGAAGGAGGATGGAGAGGAGGGGTTGGTCTTGCTGTCTCAGGGGCGGCAGAGGCAGAAGAAAATCCATGGGTAAGTTGACCTGCGCTGTTCAAACTCATGTTATTCCGGGGTCAACTCCACTGTACTCCACCATTGTATCACAAAAGCAGCCATAGACAATATGAATATGAACTTATTCATTTAGAATATGTATAAATGCATTCAAATAAAACTTTATTTGCAAAAACATACTGCAGGCCTGCAGGTGGAAATCTGCTAACTGCCGATCAATACTGCTGAAAAAGCCCAGCTAGGAGGTCTAATGAACAAAAACAGAACATGCTTATCTGAGGACCAAGAATAAAAAGGATATAAATTTAGGATTCTGGTTGCAAGCAGAGTGGCCATGTATAGTTGTGAAGGTTGTTCACTGCACAACCCCAGGGGGCACTAGTCACATAGATTCCAATGTCAGTGACTACCCTAGAAGCTGTGCAGGGCATAATCTGTATAGCCACATTTGACAGTCCTAGTTACAAGCATAGTAACTTCAAGGATTTTACTATAATAAAAGAGTTGAGAGGAGCCTCAAGCCTGAGAAGATATCTGTACTCTTTCTAGAAAAACAATCATTGCTTTTATTGAGCACCTGGCTTAGGAATATGTAAACATTATCTCATATAATACTCCTAGCATTGCTGTAAGGTATATTTTCCTCATTTTACTTTAAGGTTCAGAAACCTGAGCAATTTGCCAAATGTACCCAGCTAGTAAATATCTAAACCAAGGTTTGCCTGACTCCCAAGTCTGTGTTCCTCCTACTCTCTTCTCCTTTCAAACTGGTTACAAGGTTCTTTAATGATGACCCAGTCAAACATATATTAAACATTTTCTTCTGAAAACCTAATTAAAGGTAATTACATACCTTAAAAGACACTAAAAATATGGCAGGCATGCCAACAAAGAAGACAGTTCTTATTATATCAATGTCTTTATGGATTTGGATTCTGTTCAGAAAAGCTCAGGCTCAAAAGGTAATTGCTGGCAGCATGCAAAAATCCATCAACCCATAACTAACATATGACAATTATTCTAATTGCCTCAAACAACATTTCTGTGTTTTTAATTGTAGAGCAATTTGCCAATAGCATTGTTAATTGGCAATTTATATTTTAAACATGCGAAGGACAATGGGTCCTTATTTCCTCTGAAGCAACTGCATGCATTAATTGAATTTTAAAAATACGTTTTCTTCTTTTCTCTGACCCCAGGACCTCCTTCAGATGGTTCTCATTGCAGTTCCTTCTGGCCAAAGTGTGTTTTCTCTAGGTAACTTAATCTTCCTTTAGCACTTTAATACATTTTCCTAACAATTCACTTAGACCAGATCCTTGTTTCTCTCTAGACACCCTGAGCAGGGTTCCTGTTGACTTCAAAGGTAAAATAGTGGGTGCAGGGAAAACTAGGAATCTGGTTCCTGGTTCAAAAAACCTCCACACACTATAAAACCTCACTGGTGTCTTCCTGTGTGTTAAGGGCCAATTAATATATGTGAGTGAAGCCTTTGTACGAAACCACCCTGGCAACTCGTGAACTTGCTGGGAAGCACAGCAGCTAATACAAAACAATGTTTAGTGGACCCAGTTCCCATACAGACCCCCCATTTACTCATGGGGAGGGAATGAGAAGAGTAAGAATTGCCTCAAAAGGCAGAAAAGCAATAAAGACAGCCATTGACTCTCTCTTTCTCTGTCTCCTCCTCTATTTCTTCAACACACAGTTATAGACCACTTTGAACCAAACACTTGGCTAAGTATCAAAGATTAAAAATAATTTGTCACCCAAGCATCAGCTCCCGGCCCCAACATTAAGGGTCACTTTGCAGTGGGTGCGTCGGCCACGACCTTTTGGCCAGGTTAGGGAGGGGGCGACGCTGAGATGGGGGCGGCGGCGGCGGAAGCGGATCGGACTCTCTTTGTGGGCAACCTTGAAACGAAAGTGACCGAGGAGCTCCTTTTCGAGCTTTTCCACCAGGCTGGGCCAGTAATAAAGGTGAAAATTCCAGAAGATAAGGATGGTAAACCAAAGCAGTTTGCGTTTGTGAATTTCAAACATGAAGTATCTGTTCCTTATGCAATGAATCTACTTAATGGAATCAAACTTTATGGAAGGCCTATCAAAATTCAATTTAGATCAGGAAGTAGTCATGCCTCGCAAGATGTCAGTTTGTCATATCCCCAGCATCATGTTGGCAATTCAAGCCCTACCTCCACATCTCCTAGCAGCAGGTACGAAAGGACTATGGATAACATGACTTCCTCAGCTCAGATAATTCAGAGATCTTTCTCTTCTCCAGAAAATTTTCAGAGACAAGCAGTGATGAACAGTGCTTTGAGACAAATGTCATATGGTGGAAAATTTGGTTCTCCACCTCTGGATCAATCAGGATTTTCACCATCAGTTCAATCACACAGTCATAGTTTTAACCAGTCTTCAAGCTCTCAGTGGCGCCAAGATACACCGTCATCACAGCGTAAAGTCAGAATGAATTCTCATCCCTACCTAGCAGATAGACATTATAGCCGGGAACAGCGTTACACTGATCATGGCTCTGACCATCATTACAGAGGAAACAGAGATGATTTCTTCTATGAAGATAGGAATCATGATGGCTGGAGCCATGACTATGAAAACAGAAGAGACAGTAGTAGAGATGGAAAATGGCGTTCATCTCGACACTAACGTGTTAAAAGGACATTGTTTTTATAGGGTCATTTTAGGCCCTTCGACTAAGTTGATATGGAAATATTTTGTTGAAAAACTGTACAGAGCAGCTTTACAAGTTGTCACATTTCTTTATACATTTTTTAAAGCTACAATTTAATACAAAATGAATTATGGTTTTATTACATTAATAACCTTTCACCTCAGGGTTTTATGAAGAGGAAAGGGTTTTATGCAAAAGAAAGTGCTACAATTCCTAATCATTTTAGACACTTTAGGAGGGAGTGCAGTTGTATGATAAAGCAGATATTTTAATTATTTGTTATCTTTTTGTACTGCAAGAAATTTCTTGCTAGTGAATCAAGAAAATGTCCAAGTTGACAGTCTAAAATGGCTACTGGTATTTTGTGAATTCAAAAATATAACTTTTCAGTGATTCATTTTACTAACATTCTATTTGAGAAGACTTATTGGTAAAGTTTGGGGATAAAGGCATTGCTTAACTTCTTAGGTAATTTAGGTATAAATTCTGTGACATGCTCTTGAGCTTTACCCTAGTTGAAGATGCATGTGTAGACCTACACATACTGTTTCACTCTAAAATTTAGAAATTGTTCATTAAATCACATTTGAGGTATAAGTCACTCAGGAAGTTAAAATATCTCTACGTGTATATTTTTACCTTAAAAATACAGTGTTAGCATAAATCCCCTTTTCAGGAAGAACAAAAGTGTCAGTGCATAGTTAGATAAAATGGTAAAATGTTTTACTGAAAGCATACTTTTTCGGAAAAAAGATTCATGGAGCCTTTAAGTGCTGCCTCTGTCAGTCAAACGTTAAAAACTTTTAACATTTTCAGAGTGCCCAGGATGTGTACAAAGACACATGTAATGGAGATTGTACAGGTTTTTTTTTTTGTTTGAACTTTTGAAAGAATTTAATCTCAACGTTTTCTAATTTTAAAAATTTAAAATCTTGTTTAACAAAAACTTTTAATGTATTAAGATACTGTTTTCATTTCATTACAGAATTGTTTATAGAAGTTCATTCTTTGAAAAATAAGGATCCTTTTTAATACCACAGCATTTGTACTGTTCCTTTTTAATACACTGAAAATATAAAAGGAAAAAAAAAAAAAAAAAAAGGGTCACTTTGCTCTGGTATGTTTGGGAACGAGGTGGTATGCCTTAAACCTACATAAGACAGCCTGGCACAGCTCCTCAGGGTTACAGAATCTTCCCTTTGGCCTGCTGGCTGTCACCTGGAGCTTCCGAACTCGACCCTGCCATGGGATGCTGCTTCTTGATGTGGACATTAGTGGAGGGGAGCAGGAGGGGCAAGATATCTTTAGCTTGTCCTTTCTTAACCCCACTGAAACCAGGACCAGGACCAAGACCTCTACCTTGTAAAGTTCTTCTAGAATATGAGAATTTAGGGATGACCTAGAAGTGATTGTGATGGAAATTGAAAGATAAAACTTTTAATAATGTCAAACTCTTTTTAACTTAATATAACTGCTCTCCATAGACAAGGGGAAAGGAGAGAAAATCCAATACCTTAACAGAGATTTCTAGCCTGGCATTGTTTCTCAGACTTCTGGGCACCCTCGTTCCAAGACCATCTCCTGCAAATACAGTGGAGCTGAACTGTGAATACATATTAACTGAAGAACTCTACCTGGATCAATGAAATCAGAGTATCTGGATATGGGCCCTAGGTATCAATATATATTTTTCTTTCCCCAGGTGATTTTAATGTGCAGCTAGGATTGAGACTCCTTGTCCTTGGCTAGGTCTTGTCCCACCACCAGGCCATGGGGTAGAGTAGGGGTGCGGGTGTGGGTGGACAATGTCAGCATAGGTCCCAAAGCTGCAATTATTCAGTCTAGACTGAAGTTTGCAAATTGAAGGCCCACCCACAGGCTGGATCCAGCCAGCAGATGTGTTTTGTTTGGCCCGCATGGGGTTTTAAAAAATGAATTACTTGCCAACATTTATTAATGAGAAATATATTGCACAAAAATCTGGATATCTGGCTTCTTTGGAAAATAGGAATATCTGACTATTCTCAGTCTGATTTTCTGTGTGACAACAATTGGCTGAAGGGGAGGAGCCACCAGCCCTTTAGGTACAGCCTGTACTCTTGGGTTCACCATAGTCCTCACCACTCTCTATTATCTCACACTGGTCCCACCCTACTCATTTACCTCCCTGGCCCCTGTAGCTCTACCTACTGGGACACAGGGAAAGAGAGGAAGCCTTGTTTCCCTTTGTAATATCCTCCCCATGAAGTGCAATCCAAGGACTGACATCCACAGGATAAGAATGGAGATAAACACAAGAGATTCCTGAGAATTACAGAACAGAACTATTTTTCTATATACAACTGAAACAGGAGAGGTCCCTGATTTCCCTCACAGGATATGCAACAAGGGTGTGGCTCACCTGTTCAGTCACCCCCACAGCTCAAACCCCTAAGGGAAACAGGAGGATGGGCAGGTACAGAGGCTGAGGTGAGTGCTTTGGGCTCTCAGCTCTGTGGTAATGTCTAGGGGTGGGTGCCTGTACTCCAGTGTTACCAAACTCTTTCAGCTTTGCCATCTGCAGACAGCTTTTGTATTAATCAGCTCAGTGGACCCTCTGCCTTACTGCAAGGGCAGAGGGCCAGTGTGACAGCCTTCTGTATCCCAAGCTCTTGCCCAGTGTCCCGAAAGAATCGGATCACACGTGGGCTAGAAGGATGAGTGCAAGGTTATACTGAGTGGTGGAGGTGGCTCTCAGTGAGATGGATGGGAAGCCAGAAGGGGAATGGAGTGGGAAGGTGGTCTTCCCCTGGAGTTGGGCCGCCCAACAGCTGGACCCTTCTCCTACCGTCCCCGGCCAAACTCCCCTCAGTGTCCAGACGTCCCTCTTCTCTCTCTCCTGCCTCATTCCTCTCTTTCTCTCTCGCATCGTTTCTGCTGTCGCTAGTCTATTGGTCCGCTGGTCTGCAGGTCTGCTCTGGAGTGTAGAATTTGGGATTTATATGTAGGCAGGATAGCAGGTATGGGGGGGCAACAGGTAGCTTTTTGGGCACAAAAACAGAAATGCCTGTTCCCATTTAGGGCTATGGGTATCCAGACTTCAGGGTGGGGCCTTTGCCAGGGAACCACCCTCTTGTACCCAGTATTTCCCTGTCTCTTGTCTGTATCACAACTTAATCCGCTTAATGGAGAGTACTTAATGTTACCATCACAGAGTGGGATTGATTTGAGGCCCAACCCATTTCTATCCTTACCTTCACCTCTGTTCTTTGCTCAACCTCAGGTTTGAGCTTGCATAGGAAAAAATCCCACCCCACACCCTTAGAGTATCTACCCATTCAATGATAGACAGTTCCTGTTTATCAACGCCTTAGGCTAGGTCAGGTTGCCAGGCCAGATGGTCCCACACCTGTCTTCCTGGGGCAGTATTTCTCAATGTGTGACTCCCACACCTCCTGGCAGATTTCTGTGCCCCATTCCAGATTTACTGAATCTAGATATCTAGAGGTGGGACCAGGCACCCACATTTAATGTGCCCAGTGAGTGTTCTGCTCAATAATAGCAATAGCAGCTTCACTTACTATATGCTTTACATGTATTGCATCTTCACAAAATCCTTGATTTGGGTAGTAATAGCGCCACTTTGCAGGTGAGGAAAACTGCAGCACAGAGAAGTTAAGTAACTTGCCCAAGTTCACACCGCTGTAAGTAGCAGAGCTAAGATGAGGCTCATCTGTTCTAGTCGGTAAACCTCTGTTCTAAGCAATAGGGTTGCAAGTGATGGATTAGTGAGCCCCCAGGCCAAATCGTTCAAGGAAGATGGGGTAGTTTGTCAATTACAATGATAAAACATAGGCCTTGCTTTCTGTTACTAGAAATTGTTTTGAGGTAGAGACAAAAGCGTCTTACCCATAACATATGGTAGCATATGATGAGATGACAAAAAATATCCTGTGTCCCATAGGATCTGCTTTCTGCTTGTCTCTCAGGGACCATCTTCTGCCTTTAATTCCAGCCTCCCTGCTGTCCTCCTGGTCCTTGTGCTGGGACTTAGCATGTGTTGTTCCGTCTATCTGAATTGATGGTGGGTGGGATCTGGTTGGGGGTCGTCATTTGCCAAACCCTGCCTTGGATCTCATGGACAGCTCTTTCCTGTGCCTCCAGCTCTGCTCAACTCAGCTCCGCTCTGGGCTTCTCAGAGAGGCCTTTCCTGACTTCCCTGGCTAAAGTTGCCTCTTTCCTCCTCCTAATCGTCTCTTTCTCATCAGCTTAAAAAATGAATAGCGCTTATTATCTTAAGATTTTCATATTCATACTTAGTTTCTTTGCATAGAGTGGGTCTTCCTGTGCTAGAGTATAAGTTCCATGAGAGCAAGGTGGTTGTCTGTGCTGCTCTTTGCTGTTTCTTCCATGTCTAAACAGTAAATGGCACATCGTAGGGTGAGTAATTGGGTAAATGACTAGGCAAAGCTCTCCCATCTCCTGTAGTACAACTCACATTTCCTTACAATGCTAAGCTAAGGGACTATAAAGATAAAATATTACCCAACTACTGCCCACAGGAATTTTAAGTTGTAGGAAAAACACAAAACAAAGTCTGATTTCTCTTTTCTAGAATAGAATAGGTTCCTGTGTACAAAGGACATGAATAGGATATGAATTAGGATGGTGACAGGTGAATAATGTACATAATTCTTGGAGTTAGGCATCCTTTTTTTTTCAACAGAAGAAAAGAACAGATTCATTGAAAGGAAAATACATTTCACATAGTGGGAGTGGGTTCAAGCAAGTGACTCAACAGCTATTAGGCATACTTATTCTTCAGAAAGTGAAATTTTCATCTTAGACAAAACTAAGGGTTTCTACATTTCCTTATGAAAAGCTTAAACAATCATTTTGAGACAGGGTCTTGCTCCATCACCCAGACTGGAGTACAGTGGTGTGGTTATGGCTCACTACAGCCTCGACCTCCCATGCTCAAGCGATTCTCCCACCACAGCCTCTTGAGTAGCTGGGACTACAGGTGCATACCACCATGCCCAGCTACTTTTAGTATTTTGGTTTTTTGTAGAGACAGGGCTTCACTATGTTGCCCAGGTTGGTCTCAAACTCCTGGCCTCAAGCAATCCTCCCTCCTCTGTCTCCCATGGTGTTGGGATTACAGGCTTGAGCCACTGCACCTGGCCATGATTTTTTTCTTATGTAAATAAATAAGACATTAAAACAGTTGTTAAATTGTGCCTAGTCAGAGTATGAAGAAAACAGTCTCCTTATACACTGGCAGTAGCATGTACATGAGAGAACAAACTTGGTAGGCTGTTAAAACTGTTGTGAGCAGGAGCCATGGGGGCCCCACGATGACAGAAGCAGCTTCTCCCAAGCCCCCAGGGTCAGCCAAGCAGCACAGATGCGACAAACCCTATGATGTTCATCTACCTGCTGGAAGTTTTCCGTAAACCGTACTGAAAAGAGCAACTCTGTTTCATTCCCACCGAGGACTTTTAAGAGGGGACTGTATTGGTCTATTTTCATATTGCTATGAAGACATACCTGGGACTAGGTAATTTATAAAGGAAAGCGGTTTAATGGACTCACAGTTCCACATGGCTGGGGAGGCTTCACAGTCATGGCAGGAGGCGAAGGAGGACCAAAGGCACGTCTTACATAGCAGCAGGGAAGAGAGCGTGTGCAGTTTTTCCATTATCACTGAAATCTGCACTTTATGAAACCATCAGATCTCATGAGACTTATTCACTATCACGAGAACAGCATGGGAAAAAGCCGCCCCCATGATTCAATAATCTCTACCTGATCCCTCCACGACACGTGGGGATGATGGCAACTATAATTCAAGATGAAATTTGGGTGGAGACACAGCCAAACCATATCAGGGGCTTCATCCCAATTGCAGATGGCATGTGGAATGGGAGTGGATCTCAGCATTTCAGGGAGTGCAGCTCTGACACATGACTGACTCCCTAAATGTCCACTGGGTCCCAGGTGGTGGTAGTCCCATGTGGACTTTACTACATGAACTCTCAGGCTGAAGGGAGTTTTGTTTAAAAACAAAAAAATGACAGCAATGGTGCTTAGTGCCTAAGAGGCCTGTCACCTGAGGCCTGATGATGAATGCTGTGTCCTCTGTAAATCTATTTCAGCCAACAAAGTCCCAAAGGGTGCCTTGAGAATTAAGGCGAAAGCAGCAATGTCTAAGTGTAGGATTCCAAAATGAAGATCTGCTTGTTTCTCTGGCAGACAGCCCTGTTTTCCTTAATGCATTAACAATGTTTCTCTTATTACATTAATTATAAGTCATTAAAATGACTCAAGGATCACCTTCTTGTTCCCCAGCACCCGGAGTTTTAATTGAGCTTTGATCCACACTCACTCCATACAAAGTGACAGGCAGGCAGGCGGGGGGCACAGTGGAGAGGAGCACAAAGATGAAGACAAGAGGGTCTCCCATGCTGGGGCTCCCAATTGATCAGGAGGATGTGTGTGTTGGACAACATATTTAGATACTGAGAAACTGAGAAGGTGGGATTTTAAAATTTAAGTTTTTCCATTATCACTGAAAAAATACCAAGCAAGCTGCTCTTACTGGCTACCAATGTTTACCACTCATTGGGTGCATAATTTGTGTCTTATCTAATTTAATTCTCAGAGGCAACCAGTGAAGTGGGTTCTATTATTGCCCTATTTCATGGATGAGGCAACCAAGCATCAGAGATGTTAAAAGAAGCATGTGCCGGTTCACACAGCTGGTAAGCAGATAAGCTGAAAAACAGTTTGGAGCCTGTTTAAAATGTATACACCTGGCCACTAAGCACCTTCTCTGATGATGCCCTTCTGGGCTGATCAACCCTTAGGTACAGGATGTGATTAGATCACTCTCTGTGATTAGAAGGGTCCTCCCATCCCTACTGCCTCACATGCTCTGCTTCTGAGAGCTGTGATTTTACTATGAGAGATTCATTCATTGGTGGTGGCGGGGGGTGGGGAGCGAATCTAGATCTCTTGGTAAATTACAAGTGCCCCTTCAGAGAACTAACACATTATACCTTCATCCTTTATAAACTGCTCCATGTCATATTGTAAAGAAGGACCATGGAAAGGATGGTCCAGGAGGTCGGCATAGTTTAGAGAGTGGTCCTCAGAGGAGTCCTTTGTGAAGCTTGCAGTTTAGGGGTCCTGGTACATCTGGCTATAGGGCAGCAGAGCATGGACAGAGGAGATGGGCCTTTGTCTTCTCTGCAATTTGGCTTCAGACCACCACTGATATGTGACCTGTTCTCAGGCACCTGGCTATGATACATGTCCCTGCCTCCCTTGGAGCAGGTGTGGTCACACTGAGTTCAGGCTGGTGAACTATGAGTAGACGCGAAGTGAGTCTTAAGAAAGAGAAGTAGGGATCCCTACGTAGCCACTGCATGGAAATCCCACTCCTCCTCCACCCCACCCTCATCAATGAACTATGATCTGAGTGAGGAGTAGACTTGGTGCACAAAGCCTCCAAATTGTGGGGAGTGTTTATTATGGCAGTAGCTTACCCTGCTGCATGGCCTATGATTTCCCCACTATTCTGCCCCCTTGACTTGCCAACTGTCTACCACTGTCCTCACAAACCATTTGGGAATACAGAACTGTTCATTTGGAGTTGGTTACAGCAAGGTGTACTGGGCTGGACAGTGTTCCCTCAAAATTCATGTCCTTCCCAGAATCTCCAAATGTGATCTTCTTTGGAATCAGTGTTTTTGCAGATATAATCAGTGAACATGAGATTATACTGGAGTAGGCTGGGCCCATAATAATCCATGGTGACTGGTGTCCTTATAAGACGGGACGGGACCCAGAGACAGAAGCCCACAAGGAGGACATCATGTAACAATGGGGTGTGTATTGGAGCGATGCATCTGCGAGCCAAGGAATGCTGGTTGCCGGCAACACTACAAGTTAAGAGAAAGACAAGGAACAGATTGTCCCCTAGAGTCTTCAGAGAGAGTATAGTCCTGCCGACACCTTGACTTCAAACTTCTAGTCTCTAGAACTGTGAGAGAATAAAGTTCTGTTGTTTAAGCCACCAAACTTGTAACTTCTTATGGCAGCTCTGAGAAATGAATACGTGAGGGAGTCAGCCACCATCGCTTGCATTTGGCAGAGACTCAAAGACTGCCAGGGGTGTCTTTATCAAAGACTTCAAGTGTGCTCTGATTGGAGGTTGTAGGCATGGGGCAGCTGGGGTCATGCCCACAAGAAGTGGGGCATTTTATGTGATTGGTTTGAAAGCATATTTGACTTTTTCCAGGTTTTTTTTTTTTTTGAGACAGAGTTTTTGCTCTTGTTGCCCAGGCTGGAGTGCAATGGCATGATCTTGGCTCACCGCAGCCTCTGCCTCCTGGGTTCAAGTGATTCTCCTGCCTCAGCCTCCTGAGTAGCTGGGATTCAAGCATGCGCCTCCATGCCAGGCTAATTTTGTATTTTTAGTAGAGTTTCTCCATGTTGATCAGGCTGGCTCTCAAATTCCCGACCTCAAGTGATCTGCCCGCCTTGGCCTCCCAAAGTGCTAGGATTACAGGCCGCCACGCCCAGTTCTGGTTGGTCTTGAGTTGGAAGTGGGGACAAAAAAATAGAGACCTTGGTAGTCATTGACCAAGTCCTGACTGCATAGATTGTGGTTTGGTTTCCTGAAGTGGCTGCTGCAGAGGTTGTGGTTTGGCTTCCCAAGGCAGTTGCTACAAAGACTGTGGCTCAGGATTCTATTGTCATATATGGTCTCACCACTGCCTGTTTATATATTCCATTTCTCCATCAAACGCTTCAGGGCCAACATCCTTTGAGAAGATGTCACTGATCCCCACCAATGCCCCCAGTGCATTTCCACATATGTCCCTTACCTCTCCTGGCTCTTCTGTACCTGCCTTTCATAATTTTATGTCTTCTTCCCCCTTATCCTCCTTCTCTCCTTCCTCCTCCTCCCCTTCTTTAGGGACAGTATCCTTAGTAAGTAACCATTAATCAATAAAAATGATAATAGCTAAGACTTACTGAATACTCTCAACATGCTAGAAATGTACACTGTCCTTTTAATCATTTCAACAACCCTGTGAGTTAGATATTAGTAGCTCTGTTTTGCAGATGAGGAAAAAATAGCTCGGAGTAATTAGGCAATTTTCTAAGAAGTAGAAGAGCTAGGATTTGAATTTAGGAGTCCTTTTTTTCAAGTTCATGCTTTTTCACTCTTCACATTACCTTGTAATCATTTTCTTTATATAAAACTAATAGTCTTACTATAATTATTATATTACTATTGTTAAGTGTATTTTTCATTTCTGCAAAATCTTTTCAAAGTTCTTATTACCAGAAAGAAAGGTAGTATTTTTTCCTGATGTAATGATGGTTAAAATTGGAAGAGCTGCTGCTAAAGGCATTTCAGAAGGAAAACTATATATTTAAACAAGGGTTTTAATTTCTAAAACTCTGATATTATGTAACCTCAGGGCAGAGAGCTGATAAAAACTAACTTAATGGCAAGTATTTTATTTTGTTATTACAGATTTAAATTTTGATTGACTCAGCAAAACAGACTATTAAGCAGCATTGAAAATCGATGTGAAAAGGGTTTCTGTGTAATATGCCCACTCATGAACTGAAGTTTGACAGAAAGCAGGTGCTTCATTGGAATCTAATTATAGAGATTGGTTCAATACAACTCCAAATTGATTATGCATAATTCACATTGTAAAGACTGTAGAATCATGCCTATAGTCTGCCCTCCAAAGAACATAGTCATCTATTTTCAAAATCTCTCCAGTGACCTCTAGCCCCCCAATTTCTTTTCCACTCTGCAGAATTTAAAATTAGGTGTGATTGCCTTTGGCTAGAAGAATCTATTAAACACATTTGTTCATTAATATGACAAAAATTACTGCGCACCTGTTTCAGGCAAAGCACTGCATTAGGCAACATGGGAGCTACAAAATAAATCATACACCAGAACTCACAGCCTTGGAGAAAAGATCAGGTATACATCTAAGTACCTAGACAATGATTTCTGTTCTTTAAGAGATGTCCTCAAATTATTTGATACCATTCCTGTAGAATGGTGAGGGTCCACTTCTCCTTCCCTTGAAAGCTGTCATGTGACTGCTTTGGGAAGTAAAGTAAGGCAGAAATGATGCTATGTCAGCTCCAGGCTGCCTTTAAAGGGATTGGCAGCTTCCATTTTGGTCTGTTGGAGCCTGGAGCTACCATGTACAAATGCCCACTACCTTGAGGATACCATGCTATGCGGAAGTACATACTAAGCATGTGGAGAAGCTCTGGAAAAAGAATGGACAAGAGGGATGCCCACGTCCACTCAGCTGAGGCTCCAGAAATCATGGAGCAATGATAAGCCAGCCCTGTTTTGTCCTGACCTAAGTTTTAACTCAGAATCATGAAATATAAAAATGATTAGTTATAGTTTTAAGCCACTACATGTTGGTGTAATTTGTTCTAACAGATAACCAAATGTGCTTAGTGTCGATAAAAATGGACAGATGAGGGCCCTGCAAAATTAGAAGAAAAATGTATTTCTAGCCTTTAAGGTGGTGGGAGAAAACAGGAAAGGTTGCAAAGCAGTGGTGACATTTGAGTTGAGTGTGGAAAACTTTAGGATTTGGAAATGCAGAGAGGAAGGGATAAGGATGCTCCAGGCAGAGAAAATAATGCTGACAAAAATACAGAGGTGAGAAAGTGTCTGATGCATTTGGAGTGTTATTGAGCACTTGACTCATGGGGTGATGCACACAGAAGCCAATACTTACGGCTCACTGGGTGATGCACACAGAAGCCAATACTTACGGCATTGACTTTCAAGATAAGAAAAAGCTTTATTGAGAGTTGACGAGCAAGGAGACAGGAGGCAATGCTTAAGTGTGTCTCCTCTATATGGGGTGGGGTGGGGGTAGGGGGTCAAGCTTTTAAGGCATTGCTAAGTAGTCCCAGGTGATGCCAATGCAGCTGATCTGCCAGGCTGGTGGTGTTAACAATTAGTTTTCATTGCATGTGCCTGGGTGACATGACGTGCAATTTTGGCTCTGTGCCATCTGTAACAGCTTAAGCAATGTTAATTGGTTTGAGCTGGTCACACGGTTACAAGTGGTTCATTTTGACAAAAGAAAATAGTTTGCAAGACTGAATTGTGATGATATGAGTGAAAGGAAGGCTGAAAGTATCATAAAAGCCCCCAAAACCTTGAAGGCCAGGGTGAGGAGTTACATTCAATTACGTGGATAAGGAAGAGCCACCCTGTATTTTGAAGAGAGAAGTGATATTGTTAATCTTGTGTTTTGGAGGAAGTTAATACACTTCCATTGAAAGGGGGAATTAAGGAAGGAAGGAGGCCAGTTATGACAGCTGAGTAGCTAGTTGGAGAGCTGGGGGCCCAACCTGTTTCCTCTTTGGGGTAGAGGCAGAGTCCTGGAGGGACTGGGTTGGCATGCAGAATAGTGACCCCTAGAGATGCCCACGTCCTAGTCCCTGGAACCCATGGGCATGTCATGGCAAAAGGGACTTTGCAGATGTGATCAAGGTTAAGGCTATTGAGACCAGAAGTTTATCCTGAATTACCCAGAGGGGCCCCATTTAATCACGTGTCCTTAAAAGGGAGAAAACTTGGAAGCTTTCAGAGGAAGCTAGGACTGTGGAAGAAAGATGGGAGAGATGCAGAATGACAAGGACTTGATCTGCCATTCCTGGCTTTGAAGATAGAAGATGGGGCTAAAGGCCAAGGAACACAATCGTCCCTAGAAGCTGGCAAGGGCTCTCAGTTTACAGCCAGGGGAAAAAAAAAAATTGAAACAAAACTAGGACCTCAGTTTTACAACTGTGAAGAACTGAAGTTTGCCAACAACCCAAATGAGCAAAGGCTCCTCTCCCAGAACCTCCAGAAAGAACATAGCCCCACCAATACCTTTCTGTAGCCCCGTGAGACCCATGTCCAACATCTGAACTCCAGAACTGTAGGAGAATAAATATGTGTTGTTTAGCCACTACATCTGTGGTAATTTGTTAAGGCAACAGGAAACAAATACAGCTAATGACATTTATTGGACACCACCGCACTAGAAACCAGGAGCTGACTGGCCTCTCTTGAGCTGCAGCTCCTTCTGGGCTATGGTTCTATTTTCATGCTACATAGGAACATTGACTTTTTGGCCCTGCGTGTGCTTGATTCAGCCAGGTGACCTTGATTAACTTACTTAAGCTCGCTGAGCTTCAGTTTCATCGTCTGTTCAATGAGGAGGTTGAGCAAAAACAGCTCCAAACTTTACTTTTTCTCACCATGACATGCTTGATAGAGAATGTTCCCATCTTCCACTCACTGATGGGCATAATCTAGGTTTGGGGAAATTTCCAGCACTCTAGAGATAACATTATTTCCTCTCCCCTTCAAAAAATCAAGCCGGTGCAGTGGCTCACACCTGTAATCTCAGCACTTTGGGAAGCTGGGATGGGTGGATAGCTTGAGCCCGGGAGTCCAAGCCAGCTTGGGCAACACAGGGAGACCTTATCTCTACCAAAAACAAACAAAATACCTGGGCATGATAGCATGTGCCTATAGTCCCAGCTACTCAGGAGGTTGAGGTAGGAGGATCACTTAAGCCCAGGAGGTCAAGGATGCAGTGAACCATGAATGCACCACTGCACTCCAGCCTTGGCAACAGAGTAAGACCCTGTCTCAAAAAAAGAAAGTAAAAAAGGAAAAAAGTATCCTCATTTGAGCTGGGTGCAGTGGCATGCACCATAGCCCCAGCTACTCGGAAGACTGAGGTGAGAGGATCACTTCAACCCAGGAGGTCAAGGATGCAGTGAGCTGTGAATGTGCCACTGCACTCCAGCCTGGGCAACAGAGTGAGACCCTGTCTCAAAAAAAAAAAAAAAAAAAAAAAAAAAAATCACCTCAGAATATAAGTGATAATGGATGTTTGATAGGGATAACTTTATATTTACTCTAATTTATTGAGCTTAGTTACAGGGTTTGGACATTTATGTATATGTACCATAATATTTTATAAAAGTGACACAGAATTACATTAATATAATGCACAACAAGAAATCTATCATAGGCTGGGCATGGTGGCTCACACCTGTTATCCTAGCACGTTGAGAGTCTGAGGTGGGAGCATCATTTGAACTCAGGAGTTTGAGATCAGCCTGGGTAACATAAGGAGACCTCATCTCTTAAAAAAAAAGAAAAAGAAATTAGCCGAGTGTGTGGTAGCACACGCCTGTGGTCCCAGCTACTTAGAAGGCTAAGATGGGAGGATGGCTTGAGCCCAGGAGGATGAGGCAGCAGTGAGCCATGATTGTGCCACTGCACTCCACCCTGGTGACAGAGTGAGACCCTGTCTCAAAAACACAAAGCAAACAAAAAAACCTCAACAACAACAAAACATTATATATCATAAATATAAGCAATGAAGCTTTACTATTAATATCACAATACTAATAGTAGATGTGAACACTGGGCTAGACATTGGTAATACTCCTCCTAGCACTGAAATGGAATAGTTTTAGGAATTGAAGAGTGGCCTGAATTAGTTGAGGGGGAACCGCTTGCAGCTCAAAGGGTGAAAGAAGGTGAAGGGGGAAAAAAACAGTTTCTAAATCATTAAAAGGAAAAAAAAAGTTCCTCCCCCGAGTCTCCACCCCCAACCAAATTGAACAAACCTTTAATATAGCAATAGTATTAGACTTGTAGTTATATCATTAGGAAATGACACACAGAACTTCATTCTGAATTTGTGGAGGGAGCTAGGGCCAAGGGCCTTCTAGTAATTCCTAATAAACTTCCTATCGAATAAGAAAGAACTAAAACAGGGTAGCAAGGAAACCAATCAATATCGACAGGAGGCCTGCCTGAGCTGCAGTGTATTTAGTGGCCATGGAGCTGTTTCATGTTGAGCATCTGTGCCAGGAATAGTTCTAAATCTTAATATTTCAATATTTTCAAGGCAGTTCAATTTGAGTTAGGCACCCAGACACAAAGCACATGGATTTCTTGAAAAAGGGATGACACAGTGTTGGGAAAGGAGTCCTTTACATGGTGTGGCTAAGACCTGGGCTCTGGGGGTCAGACATCCCAGTGTATCAATCCCAGTTCTGCCACTAACTATGAGTATGACATTAGGCAAGTTACTTCACCTCTCTTCACCTCAGTAGCCTTTTCTGTAAAGTGAAGAGAATCTTCATGTACTGAGGGCCTAGACAGATGCCTGGTGGGAAGTGAAGACTCAGTGTCAGCTCTCACCATTATTAAGACCACAGATACCTCAAGGAAAAGCCTGCCAAGTGGACTGGATTGCTTTCTTGTCATGTATTATATTAATGAAGTTCTTGCCTGCTTTGTAAAATATATGGGCGTTTATGCATAAAATTTCAAGTCCTGTATCTATGCTCTTACATACTTTTTGAAATCTTCTATCGTGTGACTTTCATGGCATTTCCTTTAGATGCTAACTTTTTTTTTTTTTTTTTTTTTTTTTTGAGACAGTCTTGCTTTGTTCCCCAGGCTAGAGTGCAGTGGTGCGATCTCAGCTCACTGCAGCCTCCGCCTGCTGGGTTCAAGTGATTCTTGTGCCTCAGCCTCCCAGGTAGCTGGGATTACAAGCGCGGCACCACCACAGCCGGTTAAGTTTTTTTCAGTATTTTTAGTAGAGACAGGGTTCCAGCATGTTGGTCAGGCTGGTCCCGAACCCCTGGCCTCAAGTGATCCAGCCGCCTTGGCCTCCCAAAGTGCTGAGATTCCAGGCATGAGCCACCGCACCCAGCCTAGATGCTGATCTTTTTAATGTATGAATTGAACTAGACTTTTGTTAAGAACAGGATTATACTTCTCTGTTTTCCTGGCCCAGTTCTCAGAACAAGGGATGCATCAGTTACTGGAAATCTGAAATCCAGTTAGAAGACCTTCCTTCCCACTCCATAGTGACTTGCAGTAGAGAATAAAGAACACAGATAAACAACCAGAAGAGGTGCTTTTGTTTTTGTGCAAATGACACTGTTAGTTCTGAACAGATGACTGGACCATGAAATCATTAGAGTAGCACAGCAGGTCCCTGGTAAGAGTGACTCAAAGTGGTTGCTTTGCTTTTTGTTAACACCAATGAAATTTGAATTGCAACAGAGGAGAATATGCATTGGAATGGGGAATCAAAGGTAATGGATTCTAATCCGTCTTTTGCCAGAAATAGTTATGTGACCGTGAGCAAGTCACTTGCCCTTTCTGGCTTTAAATTTCTCTTCCATAAAATGAAGAAGTTGAACTATGCATCCCATTCTGGGACATGCAAAACATGGGTGCTGTGTGACACTATTTAGGTAATTTTGCTATGTACTTACTTTAATATGTACTTAGAAAATAGGTAGCTGGGCGTGGTGCCTCAATGCCTGTAATCCCAGCACTTTGGGAGGCCGAGGTGGGTAGATCACTTGAGTCCAGAAGTTCGAGACCAGCCTGCCCAATATGGCGAAATCCTGTCTCTACTAAAAATACTAAAAATTAGCCTGGTGTGGTGGTGCCGCACCTGTAATCCCACCTATCTGGGAGACTGAGGCACGAGAATTGCTTGAACTCAGGAGGCGGAGGTTGCAGTGAATCAAAATCGTGCCACTGCACTCCAACCTGGGCGACAGAGTGAGACTCTGTCTCAATTTTAAAAAAAGGAAAATGTACTAAGTCTATCAGCCCTGTGATTTCATGGATCTTATTGCTCAAAATGAAGCTACACATATTTAAGTTTAGAAAGAAGAAGCAAAAACAGATGAAAACATTCTGTATTAGTCACTGGTCTGATTTCCTGAGATATATATCCCGGCTGATGATGTTGGCTGGTGCGTATCAATCATGTTTTTTATTTTGCACATTTTATGGTGCTTTGGTATCTGGAGACCTTTCCATTCCAGGAAGGGACTGCTTCTCTCAAGATTGGCTAATTCCTAGAGATAGCAAACAACTGCTTTAGAGCATGCCTTTGATATGCAAACCAACCAATCCTGTGTCCATACCTCCCACCCACCGTCTTTCATTACGCTCCTGCAGTGTGGGACACTAGCTTCCTGCCCTAAATCACACTGGGCCAGGTACAGGACAATTAGGGACCACCTCCTATCGTCTTGAGCTCACTGAAATTATTCAAACTATTCAGTTCTAAATCTGACTAACCTGCTTCGCCCATTTCTTCCTGTAAAAACCATAATAAAGGCTCTGGCCCATGCATTTTCTTCCCTCCTTCTCCCTTCTGATTGTCCCTGGTGCTTCTTGACCTGGCCCTGCATGACATACCCTGCCCCTCCTCTTGGGAACTGTGAATAACAAACTTTCTTTTCAGTGGCAGCCAGTCTTCTGATCTGATGGCCTCACCATCCCTGGATTTTAAAATGGGGAAAGAATACGTTTGAACTACTCATTAATTGTGAAGAACTTTTACCTCATCACCTTGCAGGCTTGCTTTTTCTCTGTTTTAAAAATTATCTTGTTACAGAAAGTAGATGATTAGTTGCCAGGGACTAGGAAGAGGAGAGCATGGGGAGTGACTTGTAATGCTATTGGGATTCTTTCTGGGGTGATGAATGCTCGTTGTGGAATTAGATAGTGATGATGGTTGCACAACTTTGTAAGTATACTAACAACACTGAGCTATACACTTTAAAAGGGTGATGTTTATGGTATGTGAGTTATATGTTAATTAAGAAAAAATGGTCCTATTAGCCACTTTTCCTCTCCTCTAACTCATTTGTCCTGCAAGATTCAACTTAGATGTCATCTTGTCCCCCAAAGCCTTTGCATGCAATGCCTATGGTTATAATAGTTTTCCTTGCTGTGTTTTCAGGGTTTTGTTTTTGTTTTTATAGAGACAGGGTCTTTTTCTATCACCTAGGCTGCAGTGCAGTAGTATGATCATAGCTACTGCATAGCATAGTATGATACGTAGTATGATCATGCAGTGCAGTAGTATGATCAGGGACTCAGTAGCTCAGTACTCAACTAGCTGGGACTACAGGTACACACCACCATGTTCGGCTAATTTTTTTTTTTTTTTTTTTTTGAGACAGGGTCTCACTTTGCCACCGAGGCTGGAGTGCAGTGGTGCAATCTTGGCTCACTTCAGCCTCAACCTCCCAGGTTCAAGCGATCTTCCCACCTCAGCCCTGCTAGTAGCTGGGACTACAGGGATGCATCACCATGCCCGGCTAACTTTTGTATTTTTGGTAGAGACAGAGTTTCACCACATTGCCCGGGCTGGTCTTGAACTCCTGACTTCAAGTAATCCACTAGCCTCAGCCTCCCAAAGTGCTACGATTACAGGTGTGAGCCACCGTGCCTGGCCCCAACTAATTTTTTAAAATTTTTATTTTTGGCCAGGCGCAGTGGCTCACGCCTGTAATCCCAGCACTTTGGGAGGCCGAGAGGCAGGCGGATCACAAGGTCAGGAGATCGAGACCATCCTGGCTAACACGGTGAAACCCCCGAGTCTGCTAAAAATACAAAAAAATTAGCTGGGTGTGGTGGCGGGCACCTGTAGTCCCAGCTACTCAGGAGGCAGAGGCAGGAGAATGGCGTGAACACGGGAGGTGGAGCTTGCAGTGAGCTGAGATTGTGCCTCTGCACTCCAGCCTGGGAGACAGAGCGAGACTCCGTCTCAAAAAAAAAAAAAAAAAAAGAAAGAAAGAAAAAACATATTTTTGTGAGGTCTCACCATCTGGCCCAGTCTGGTCTTGAACTCAAGATATCCTCCCATCTCAGCTGCCCAGAGGGCTGGGATTACAAGCATGAGCCACTCCACCAGCCTCCTTGCTATGTTTTCAGCACTGGTTTATGAGGGGTGGGCGTCCTTAAGAAAAAGAAACACTTTCTCCTAGACCCTTCTGTTGTTGCTTGGGGAAGTTGCCATTTAACTCCATCCCCACCACCACCACCACCCCACCCTACCACTTCTTTGATCCAAGAAGTTCCTAGCAAATCTCAGTTTCTACTTCAGTCAAACAGAATCTCAGATGTGTGATTTTCCGGTGTGACTTTTCTCACACTTTTTCCTAGGGCTGCTAAATCAAAAAATGAGAGAGGGAACTTGTGTTTTCCATTTGGAGGCACTGCTTTTCAAAGATTTGGGGACAGATGAGTTAGCAGTCAAGCAAGGTCCAAGTCTTATACATTCTAGTAATTCATACTGGAAAAGATGACTTTTTCTCAGGAAAAGCCTATGACTTTGGGAAGAGCTCCAATCCACAAATGCCCATCAGAAGGGCCACACTGCAACATCAGCAGATGTTGACTCTAAAAGATTAACTGCAAGCTTTGACAGCTGGTTTTGTCAGCTTGTAATTGGTTTCTGGGGAGGGGAAAATCAAATCCTTCTACTTCTATGTATCTATCCATATCTTTTCTGTGCTAATTGTTTGCTGTCTTTTTCTTGAAAGAGTACAGCAAACCCGCTCATGACAGAGCCTCCTGATTAAATGCTGATGAACTGTAATAGTGCCTCTCAGATAAGACGGGACTCTCCCTAGCTGCCTTTGCTCCCATAAAGGAAGCCACAAGCCAAAGCACAAGCTCCTTGAAGAACGTTAGCAGAATGAAGGGAGGGTTGTTTAGTACTGAACGGTGGGAATGGTGGGTGGAGTTTAAGGAGGTAAAGGAGTAGGCCAGAGCGTTCACAACCTCTCCACCTACCACACTAGAGAGATTCGAGGGTTTCACCAGCTGGAATGTGCACACAAAAATCATCTGAACATCTTGTTAAAATGCAGGTGCTAGTTCAGTAAGGTGAATGGAGTCTGAAATTCTGCAGTTCTAACCAACTTTCAAGTGATGTTGGTGCTGCTGATCCTCAGACCACATTTTGAGTAGCAAGAAATATCTCTGATTTCCTAAGTATCTTTTTTTCTTCCTTTTTTCTTTTTTTGAGACAGGTTCTCACTCTGTCACAGAGGCTGGAGTGCGGTGGCACAATCACGGCTCACTGCAACTTTGATCTCCTGGGCCCAAGGGATCCTCCTGCTTCATCCTCCCAAGTAGCTGGGACCACAGAGATGCGCTGCCGCTCCTCGCTAAGTTTTAAAAAAAATTTTGTAGAGATGGAGGGGTCTCCCTATGTTGCCCAGGCTCGTCTTGAACTCCTGGGCTTCAGCGATCCTCCCACCTCCGTCCCCCAAAGTGCTGGGATTACAGACATGAGCTATGCATCTTTAAAATCTAGATCAAAGGCCAGGCACAGTGGCTCACGCCTGTAATCCCAGCACTTTGGGAGGCTGAGGCGGGCGGATCACAAGATCAGGAGATTGAGATCATCCTGACTAACACGGGGAAACTCTGTCTCTACTAAAATTTAAAACAATTAGCCGGGCGTGGTTGTGGACGCCTATAATCCCAGCTACTGGGGAGGCTGAGGCAGGAGAATCGCTTGAACCTGGAAAGCAGAGGTTGCAGTGAGCCGAGATCATGCCACTGCCCTCCAACCTGGGCAATAAGAGTGAGACTCTATCTCAAAAAAATAAAAAAAATCTAGATTGAAAAGAACTTTCTGAAAGCTGACAATTGAGAGTTCTTTCTTGCCTATCTCAGTTAAATATTAGTGACAGCAATAATAATTACAATAACAACAATGACTGACATTTATGGAAGGCATAGTGTGTGCAGGGCTAGCCTAGCCTAACTATAACTGTTACCCGCCTATGAAAGGACTACGTGTGGTCTAGAGACAGTAAATAACTTGGCCAAGGTCTCATCGTCAGTAGTAAGTGGCAGAGCAGGAACTCAAAGACTATTTGACTTCACGAGTGAGCTCTAAATAGTACTGTCTTTCATCTCCCTTTGTCTTATTTTAGGTTCAGTGACGCTGAACATATGAAGTGTGATCTTTGCTTTCTAAATGGAGGATTTTCCTGTGCTACAGGACTAAGCCAGTGGTGCAAAGTTACCCATGAAGTCAGATGAAAGATGTGGACAGACAATGCATGATACACAGGCAAAATCTCAATGGAGAAACTCAATGACCTTGCACTTAGTCTGCACTGATAGCAAAACGCTTTCCCCAGTGATTTATTTTTCCCTTGCAAAGCAGACACTAGATTAGGAGAAGAGTATTGTCACCTTAACGTGAGGCTTATTAAAAAATGGTGGAAAGGTAAGAAAACTGTATTTATTATATATTTTTAAGGCAAAATTATGTTGTCTTCCTTGAACATAAATTAAAAAGCTTAGACAGGATACCAAAAGCACAGAAAAAAGCACATAAAGGAAAAAAAAAGGATGAATTGGACTTTATCAAAATTAAAAAGTTATACACTTCAAATGACACTGTAAAGTGAAAAGAGGAGCCACACATTGAAAGAAAATATTTGCAAATTATCTATCTGATAAAGGGGTTGTGTCCTTACAACTCAGTATTAACCCAATTAAATAATGACCAAAAGATCTGAATAGATATTTCACCAAAGAAAATATACTGATGAGCAATAAGCACATGAAAAGGTGGTAATATCATTAGACATTAGGAAAATGTAAATTAAGGTCACCATAAGATGCTACTTCATGCTCACTAGAGTGGCTGTAATAAAAAAGACACAATAACAAGTGCTGAGAAGGATGTAGAGAAACTGGAACACCCATGCATTGCCTATGGAAATGTGAAATAGTTGGGTTACTTTGGAAAATTCCAGTCATATAAAGGATTTTGTTTCCTTGATCTAATTTCCTTGCATATTGGAATGCCTTTTTTTGTGGTGTGTTTCACATGTTGTTTTTTGTGACCTAAATTTTTTTTTTACATCAAAAATATTTTAAATCCTTTAAAAGATGAAATAGCTAAACTTAGACCTTTTTGTTTTTGTTCTTGTTGTAACTTCTTTTAATTAAATTTATCGCAAGCAGCAGTTCATACCCAGAGCTGTGGATAATTAAATTTAAAATGCAGCTTTATTTAAATAATTTGATTTAAAATTTTGATAGTTGTCAGTTTTAATTTATATTTTGCCTTTTAAATTTAAGAGATAATTTAAAACATTTTAGAATAGAAACCATTTAAAATATTTTAATATTTTGTGTTTACTTATATATATATTTTAAATAGAATGCATGCATATTTATGTGTGTTTGCTGATTTCCCTTCTCCTTCTTCCTCACACTATTTTTATATAGGGTGTGTTATTGTGGTTAAGTTTACAGTCGAGTCCACAGGGCTTATAATATTGAGATGGGATCCAAAAGAATTAGAAGAACGGCTCTCATGCAGAAATCCCAGACTTTGGGTTGGATACAGGAACCAAAGAGATTTTGTGTTGCCTTCTTCTGGGAAGTGGATGAAATCGAGATGAGATTTGGTGGCAAAATGTTAACTGGAAAGTTTAAAAAACTCTATACGTATGGAAAGGTATGCTGAGCAGCCAAAGGAACGAACTGTATTTATTTAGCAGCTAACTCCTGTTATAATTTGGGAGGAGTCACCGATTGCATGTGCTCCCTCTTTTATTACAAAAGTCAGAGGGAGATGACAGGTTGTTCCTCTTCATTCTGCCTGGATGCCAGGATGGGAGCACGTGAACCCGTGCTACTTCTGTGCAGGGTTTGAATCTTGATTGAGTGACACAGAGGAACATTATCACAGTTCACTCCTGACCGCAGCCTGTTCTTGTCTTAGGACCTTCGTCATAGTACTGCTCCCTCTGCCTGGAGCTTTTTGCCCCAGATCTCCCATGGCAGCTCTGTTACTTCTTTCAGGTCTTGGCTCCAACGTCACTCTCCTGGCCATCTAAAACAGCCACCTCCTCTTCTCATCATTCTCTGTTCTCTAACTAGGCTTTATTTTTGCATATGGCACATATACAGAATTATATATTTATTTTAAATTGCTTTTTTTTTTCTTTTCTCTTTTTTTTTCTTTTTTTTCTTTTTTTTGGTACTACAATGTACGGTATTCTCCTCCAGGATACAAACGCTGTTTTGTTCACCACTTTATCTCCAGGGTGCAGAACAGTGCCTAGCACAAGTAAGTGCTCAATACATTTTTGTGAAGTGAATCAATAAATGAAAGCTAGCCCAGTGCTTGGCAGGCCAATAAATACCTGTGAACCAGAACTGAATTAGTATTGGTTCTACATCAGGCTCATTTGGGTGGAAATTGAATCTAGTAAGTGACACAAAGATGAACACATGATTAGCATTTGCTTCCAGCAGCAACTTGTTTCTTTTGTTAAGTTATGAAGCATGAAAACTTGGCCTAATTTAAAATGGCAACTGCTTGCAGGCCCTGACACAGTATCTGCCAACTTCCACTCAAATACTTATGAGAACTAAGAAAAATATAGAAACCAGCCCTGACAGACAATCCGATGTAGAGCATCAGAAGAATTTTCACTAAGTCAAATGGTGCAGTATTAGGAAAGCAAGTTGCAGTACTCATGAAACAGTGAAGCCTGCTCCCTCAAAAGAAATTAAAACACACTTTCTTTGCTAGTAACTGACACAAGTTGAAAGAAAAGAAACAAAATATAGCATGTTGGTTACAAAATGCCACCCCCCCACTACCGCTGCCCGACCTACCGCCCAAGGAAATTAACCAGAAAAGGTTAGACATAAAAGAATGAGTAAGATTTTTCTGGCAAATGCAAACGAAAAGAACACAGAGGTGGAAAAATTATTTTCTGACAGTGTAGAATCTGAGGCAAAAAAAGCATTAAAGAGACAAAAGAGGAAATGTTATACTGATAAAAGCTAAAATTCACACCAAAGTTAGAATAGTCAGTAATGTACATGCATTGTTCATCCAAGAGCCAGATAAAAAGGAAGAATGGATAAAAGGTAATTGTGGGAGCTTCTGAAACATTTTTTTCATATACTTTTACAAATCTGGTAGTTAAAAAATACACATAGAGGAGAAAATTTGAATAATAAGATTTAATATGGATTTTTTTTTTTTTTTGAGGCGGAGTCTCGCTCTGCCGCCCAGGCTGGAGTGCAGTGGCCGGATCTCAGCTCACTGCAAGCTCCGCCTCCTGGGTTTACGCCATTCTCCTGTCTCAGCCTCCCAAGTAGCTGGGACTACAGGCGCCCGCCACCTCGCCCGGCTAGTTTTTGTATTTTTAGTAGAGACGGGGTTTCACCGTGTTAGCCAGGATAGTCTCGATCTCCTGACCTCATGATCCGCCCGTCTCGGCCTCCCAAAGTAATATGGGTATTTTTTATCTAGAAACTACATCCTCTTCTTGGGCACCCATTAATTTTTATAAAAATTGACTATATGTTAGCACAGTGAGAAAATAACTTCCCCGAATGAAAATACAGATCAAATGTCCTGAAGATAGTGCAATAAAATTAGAAGTGAATAACAAAAGTGTAAGAAAGAAATTTTAGGCTGGGCACAGTGGCTCATGCCTGTAGTCCCAGCAGTTTAGGAGGCCAAGGTGGGAGAATTGCTTGAGCCCAGGAGCGTGAGACCAGCCTGAGCAACATAGTGAAACCCTAGCTCTAAATTAAAAAACAAACAAACAACAACTAGCCAGGTCTTGTGGTGTGTGCCTATAATCTCAGCTACTTGGGAGCCTGAGGTGGGAGGATTGCTTGAGTGCAAGAGATCAAAGCTACAATGAGCTGTGATCATACCACTGCATTCTAGCCTTTGTGACAGAATGAAACCCCGACAAGAAAGAAAGAAAGAAAGAAAGAAAGAAAGAAAGAAAGAAAGAAAG
>NC_045435.1:69780333-69818935 GCF_002776525.5 Piliocolobus tephrosceles | reverse complement strand
GAAAGAAAGAAAGAAAGAAAGAAAGAAAGAAAGAAAGAAAGAAAGAAGGAAAGAAGGAAAGAAGGAAAGAAGGAAAGAAGGAAAGAAGGAAAGAAAGAAAGAAAGAAAGAAAGAAAGAAAGAAAGAAAGAAAGAAAGAAAGAAAGAAAGAAACTTTAGAAATAAATAAAAATAGGTCCAAGAGAAAGAAAGAAAGAAAGAAAGAAAGAAAGAAAGAAAGAAAGAAAGAAAGAAAGAAAGAAAGAAAGAAAGAAAGAGGGAGGGAGGGAGGGAGGGAGGGAGGGAGAAAGGAAGGAAGAAAGGAAGGAAGGAAGGAAGGAAGGAAGGAAGGAAGGAAGGAAGGAAGGAAGAAATTTTAGAAATAAATAAAAGTAGGTCCAAGTGTGATGGGGCTCATAACTGTAATCCCAGCACTTTGGGAGGACAAGCCAGTGGATCACTTGAACTTAGGAGTTTGAGACCAGCCTGGGGAACATGGTGAAATCCTGCCTCTACCAAAAACACAAAAAAATTAGCCAGGCATGGGTCTGCCTGTGGTCCCAGCTACTTGAGAGACTGAGGTGGGAGGATCGCTTGAGCCAGGGAGGTGGAGGTTGCAATGAGCCGAGATCGTATCACTGCACTCCAACCTGGGTGACAGAGTGAGACCTTATCTCAGAACAAACAAACAAACTTTCCCCAAAAATATTGAGTCAAAAGAGAAATAAAAAGTATGATTTCTGACGATTTAGAAATTAATGTAAAAATATTTTCAGAAAACCAGCAAAACCAAACTCTGAGCAAAATCATTGGCTTAAGGAAGTACAAAAATAAATGAAGTGAATGTTCAACACAGAACTTATGAAAGTGATAAAACATAGGCATTGAAAGCACAAGGAAAAATAATAAATATTGAGCAAAGTTAGTGGATTTGAAAAGAACAATTTAATTGATAAATAATTAAATACGTTTTAAAAGAAAAACAGTAAAATAGACAAATCTCATGATTTGTCAGGGTAAACCTGGGTAAAATTTTTACCCGGAAAAAGAGGGAAAACAGAATAAAAGAAATTTCAAGGCCGGGCGCGGTGGCTCAAGCCTGTAATCCCAGGACTTTGGGAGGCCGAGACGGGCGGATCACGAGGTCAGGAGATCGAGACCATCTTGGCTAATACGGTGAAACCCCGTCTCTAATAGAAAATACAAAAAACTAGCTGGGCGACGAGGCGGGCGCCTGTAGTCCCAGCTACTCGGGAGGCTGAGACAGGAGAATGGCGTGAACCCGGGAGGCAGAGCTTGCAGTGAGCTGAGATCCGGCCACTGCACTCCAGCCTGGGCAGCAGAGCAAGACTCCGTCTCAAAAAAAAAAAAAAAAAAAAGAAAGAAATTTCAAATGAAAAACAGCAAGGAAAAACAGATATCCTCTATTAATGCGTTTGAGGATTTCAAAGAAATGGATGATATTTTGTGAGAACATAAAACTACCCAATAATCATGGATGAAAATTGAACTATTTGTTAAAAAATTATCTCTAAAGTAGCTTCCAAGGCCAAACAAATGAGGTCTCAGCCCATCACAAAATAAATAATTCCTATCTTCACTACATAAGCTTTTCCAGAGTCAGATAAGGTCAGACATTATCAAATAAAATGTAATGTTATAATAATCATTTTTGATAACCAAGTACAGATTATGTTAGTATTTCAAACACTAACATTTCAAATAAGTTTTATACATGTGATACTTCAGAAGGTTTAATATAAAAAAGTTTAATAAATGTAGAAAAGGCACCCAATATTATCAAGTTCATATCTAATAAAAATTTCTTAGAAAAAACATGAAGAGTAGTCTATTTCCTCAGTGTGAGAAGAACATTTATCTCATATCAGCAGCGAGCAAATGTTGAATAGCAAAACATATTCCTATTAAAATTAGATTTAAGATTGTTCTGGATGCTCTGGCCAATGCCAATAATATATGAAATAAAGATATGAGAAATAGTATTGAAAGAATGAGATGAAGTTCTTACTAACCTATAAGATAGGTTAGTAAATTGCTGGGATATGATGTAAATAAAAAATTGGTAGCATTTTGCATACCAGCAATAACTAGCTAGAAAATGCAGTGGATAAAGTAGATTGCATTCCAAATAAAAGTAACAACAACAAATAATGAACTAGAATCAATTTCAGTAAGAAATGTATGTCATATATATATTATAAAACTACAGAAGGGCCTTTGAAATTATTTATGATGCAATGTTATTTTTAAATGGCAAGTCATAAATATATATATTACAAGTTTAATGTTATATTACACATCATATATCTGCTTAGAAAAATATGAAAAGGAAATATAAGTAAATGTCAATAGCAATAAGATAATAGGTAAGAGCTTTGGCGTCAGCAGAACAGGGTTGAATCCTCTCCACCTCTTGCAGAGACCCACTGAGGGTTGGCGCTTCAACCTATGAATTTTGGGGGAATACAATTGAGTCCACAACAGACATATTTGTGGAGGAAGGAGAAATCTGAAATTTATATTTATGTCTTTCAGAGTGCGCAGAGGCATGCTAATATCATTCATGGCAGTAACAATAAATATTCCTTAATATTTTGCAACTTATAAAGCCTGCTGACATATTTTTCTCAAATCATGGAAATGCCACCTAATCACTGAGGTCTTCTCTGAATAGCACCCCATGTATCATGTGGCATTATGTGTATATAATACTGTCCCCAGCCTCTTCTCTCACCTCTTACCTAGCTTTACTTTTAATTTATCATCTTATCATCATCCAATATATTTGTTTTTCAGCTTTATTAAGGTATAAATGACAAAAATGGCATATATTCAAGGTATACAGGCATACCTTGGTATACAGGTATCAAGGTATACAGTGTGATGATTTGATATACATATACATTGTGGAATGATTAGTCCAATCAAGTGAATTAACACATTCATTACCATGCAAGTTACCATCTTGTGTGTGTTTGTGTGTGATGAGGATACTTAAGATCTGCTCTCCCAGCAAATTTCAAGTAAATAATACAGTATTATAATACAGTATTATAAAACAGTATTATTAACTATAGTCAGCAAGCTATACATTAGATCCTCAGAACTTGTTCATCTTATAACTGAAAGTTTGGACTCTTTGGCCAACATCTCCCCATTTTCATCCCCTTTCAGCCCCTGACAATCACAGTTCTATTCTCTACTTCTATGAGTTTGACTTTTTTTTTTTTTTTTTTTTTTTTAAAAAAGACAGCATCTCATTCTGTCACCCAGGCTGGGGTTCAGTGGCATGATTATAGCTCACTACAACCTTGAACTTCTGGGCCGAAGTGATCCTCCTGCCTCAGTCCCCTGAGTAGCTAGGACTGTAGGCATGCAGCACCATGGCCAGCTAATTAAAAAAAATAAAAAATGTAGAGATGAAGTCTTGCTATGTTACCCAGGCTGATCTTGAACTCTTGGCCTCAAGCAATCCTTCCTCCTTGGCCTCCCAAAGTGCTGGGATTACAGACATGATCCACTGTGCCTGGCCTATGAGTTTGACTTTTTAACGATTCCACATATAAGTGAGATCATATAGTATTTGTCTTTCTGTGTCTTATTTCACTTAACATAATGTCCTTCAAGTTCATCTACGGTGTTGCAAATGGCAGGGTTTCCTTTTTTAAGGCTGAGTAATATTCCATTGTGTATATATACTACATTTTTATTATCCATTCATCTTTCAGTGAATGCTTAGATTTTTTTTTTCTGTATCTTGGCTACTATAAATAATGCTTCAATAAACACAAAGGTGCAGGCGTCTGATATATTGATTTCATTTCCTTTGGTTATCAATAGTGAAATTGCTGGATCATATGGTAGTCCTGTTTTTAATATTTTGAGGAACTTCATACTGTTTTCTATAATGGCTGTATCAATTTACATTCCCACCAACAGTGTATAGAGTTCTCTTTTCTCCACACCTTTGCCAACACTTATTTCTTATTTTTGTTTCATAATAGTCACCCTAACAGGTATGATGTGATATTTCATTGTGGTTTTGATTTGCCTTTCCCTGATTATTAGTGATGTTGAACATTTTTTTCATATACCTATTGGCCATTTGTATGTCTTCCTTGAAAAAGTACCTATTCAATTGCCTATTGTTTAATTGGGTTGTGGGTTTTTTCTTTTTTCTTTTTTCTTTTTTTCTTTTTTTGCTATTGAGTTGTATACATTCCTGGATATATTTTGGATATTAACCCTGTATCTCATACATGGTTTGCAAATATTTTCTCTCACTTTGTAGGCTGCCTCTTCATTTCGTTGATTGCTTGCTTTGCTGTGTAGAAGCTTTTGGGTTTGATGTAGTCCCACTTGTTTATTTTTGCTTTTGTTGCCTGTGCTTTTGGTGTCATACCCAAAAGAATCATGCAAGTATTGGTTTAGTTATTTTTTGCCCATTGCCTATACTAGGAAATACTTCCTGAGAGCATAATATACACTTGTTTTGTTCACTATTGTGTCCACATCGCAGCACCTAGAACAATGCCTGGTGCATAGTAGGTAACCAATACATTTTTACTTGAAAGATTAAGTTATTACGTGATCATACCAATTAACTGTGTGGTTAAGTAAGTAGTGTAGGTACTGTTTATAGATAAGGGACAAGTAGCTCATATGGTCATAGGGATTCTGAATTCCTGTCTCATAGGCTTTCTATTATCAGGTACATTCTGTTATCAGTCTTCATGACTCATGATCTTATCTTAGATTATTAAATATGTGGGTTCTTTTTAAAAAGCTTTGTTCAGATATAATTCATGTATTATATAATTCACCTACTTAAAGAAAACAATCAAGTGGTTTTTAGTATATTCACAGAGTTGTGCAATCATTATTACATGAGTTTTATAACAATATCATCCCCTCCAAAAGAATTTCCCTATCCTTTAGGCAGCACTCCCCCAATTCCTCCATTACTCTTAGCCCCAGGTAATCATTAATCTGTCTGAAGTCCTTATAAATTTGCCTTATAGCTCACTGAAACCTTGAACTCTTGGGCTCAAGCCATCCTCCTGCCTCAGCCTCCTGAGCACCTAGGACTACAGGTGTGCACCACCAAGACTGGCTACTTTTTAAGAATTTTTTTTGTAGAGATGGAGTCTCGCTATATTGCCCAGGCTGGTCTCGAACTCTGGTCTCATGCAATCCTCCCATTTTAAATATATATATAGCTTCCATACATTGCTTGTTAGAATGATTTCTAGATGGTTTAAGTTTTTGTTATTATTTTGAATGAATTGAGTGTTCTAGAGCTATGCTGTACAATGTAGTAGTTGCTTGACATATGCAGTTATTGAGCACATGAAATATGGCTGGTCCTGTTTCTTTTTAAAGTCGCTACTAGCACATTTAAAATGACATATGTGACAAATTACATTTCTGTGGAATGGTCATGTTCCCGACAGAACACATTTATCAGATGAATTTAAAATATGTATTTCACTTTGTATTTTGTAGACAAAATACTACAAGCTCTCAAGGAAAATTGAGATTTGCTGTGAGGGTAAAATACACACCACAATTTTTTTTTTTTTTTTTTTTTTTTGAGATAGAGTCTTGCTCTGTCGCCCAGGCTGGAGTATAGTGGCACAATCTTAGCTCACTGCAGCCTCTGCACCCTGGGTTCCAGTGATTCTCCTGGCTCAACCTCCTGGGTAGCTGGGATTACAGGCTCATGCCACCACGCCCGGCTAATTTTTGTGTTTTTAGTAGAGACAGGGTTACACCATGTTGGCCAGGCTGGTCTTGAACTCCTGACCTCAGGTGATCCACCTGCCTCAGCCTCCCAAAGTGCTGGGATTACAGGCATGAGCCACCGCGCTTGGCTACATATCAGAATTTTAAAGCTCGGTATGAAAAAAGAATGTAAAATATTTTACTATGAATTTTAAATGTTTACATATTGAAGTGATACTATATTGGGTCACATATTTAAGTAATATTTAGTGATAAAATATGTTATTAAAATTAATTTCACCTTTATCTTTTAACTTGTTTAATGTCATGATTAGAACATTTAAAGTTACATATGTGACTTGTTGTATATTACTATTGGATAGTGATGGTCTAGACATCAAATTTATCAGACAAGTTTAAAATGGGTACAGCACACCAACATGGCACATGTATACGTATGTAACAAACCTGCACGTTGTGCACATGTACCCAAGAACATAAAGTATAATTAAAAATAAATAAATAAATAAAATAAAATTGTATTTCACTTTGTATTTTGTAGCAAGAATCTTAAAATCCCTGAGAAAGAAACATATTTTGAAAGGTAGTAGAGGAAGATCCCATGATCAGAAAAGACTGAAGATATACCATGAAAGTAGTGTTTGGCTCTATATTCAAATACATAACAAATTTGATGACTAGGCATGGCCTGCCCGCATCTATCCCAGCCTGGGCCTTCACAATAGCCTCTCAATGGGACGTCCTGCTTCTGTTCTTGCCCTCTCCCTGGGAATAATCCCCACACCAGTCAGAGGGCTGTTTCCACGATGCTGTTCATGTTCTACCACTTCCTGGCTCAGCACCCATCAGTGGCTTCCCAAAGCCTTACGTGATCTGGGCTTCCTCTCCCATCTCTCTCTCCAATCTAGGCTTTGCCCATAAGCTCTGGCTACACCATCCCCTCTCCTTGTTCCCTTTCTCTTGGGATACTCTCCTGGCCTGGTCTTGTCAGGGCTGGCTCCTACCTGCCATTCATATCTCAGCTTCCTTCGCAGTGGGTTTTCAGAGTGTCTCATGAAGAGTAGAGACTATGAAGCTATCCTTCCTGAGTAGCCGTGTGACTCTGGGAGAGTTTACTTTTCTGTTTCAGTCTGCTCATCTGCAAAAGGGTATAATTATGGTGTCCTCAGAAGATTAAATGAGTTATTACATGAAAAATACAACAGTGTCTGGCATATGGTAAGCACCATGTTTATATCAGCATCATCACTACCACCACCATCATCATTGTCACTATGAAATATTTGGTAATCCCAGCACTTTGGGAAGCTGAGGCAGGTGGATTGCTTGAGCTCAGGAGCTCAAAACCAGCCTAGGTAATGCGGCAAAACCCCACATCTACTAAAAGTACAAAAAATTAGCCAGGTTAGTAGCATGTGACTGTTGTCCAAGCTACTCAGGAGGCTGAGGTGGGAGGTTGAGGCTGCAATGAGTCCTCATTGCACCACCATACTTGAGCCTAGGCAACAGAGTGAGACCTTGTCTCAAAAAAACACAAAAAACGAAAAAATTTGGCAACATGTATCAGGGAACTTAAAAAAGGGTCTCACCACTGATCCAACAGTTCAGTTGAATGAATTTATCCCAAGTAAATATTTACTTAGACAAGACTATATGGATTTGCATATCTCATGGGATTAAAAAAATTATTTTAAAACAATTATAATTATCTATTATAAAATAATTACAACAATATATTTTAAAATAATAATTATTTTAAAAATTATTTTAAAATAATAATTATTTTAAAAATTATTTTAAAATAATAATTATTTTAAAAATTATTTTAAAATAGGAATGATAAATTGGAAATAGCCTATGTATTGATTGATTAAATAGCAACAACAGTGAAATAATAGACAGTCATGAAAAATTACCTAGATTGGAACTTCTTAACGCTTTCTTCTTCCATGGACCCCTTTGGCAATCTGGAGAAATGTAATCAATGTCTTCTCAGAATAATGTTTTTAATGGTGTAAAACTGAATACACAGGATTGTGAAGAAAACAGACACATGGAAATAAAATAATCAGAATAATAAAATTTTTTTGTAATGTATTAATAAATTTTTTTTCTTTTTTTTTTTTTGAAACAGGATCTGACTGGAGTGCAGTGGTGCAATCACGGCTCACTACAGCCTCAACCTCCCAGGCTCAAGCCATCCTCCCACCTCAGTGTCCCAAGTAGCTGGGACTACAGGCATGCGGCACCATACCTGGCTAATTTTTGTATCTTTGGTAGAGATGAGGTTTCGCCATATTGCCCAGGCTGGTCTTGAACTCCTGGTCTCAAGTGATCCTCCTGCCTTGGCCTCCCAAAATGTTGGGATTACAGTCGTGAGTCACGGTGCCCGGCTGATTCTTCTTTTTAAAGGCATAACATAAAAAAATCTAGCAGCAGGTCTAATAATTATAATTTTCAAGTAGTGGTAAACACAAATGCATCAAGATACCTGTGACAAACTCTCCGTGGTATAAGAACAAGAAAAAGTGGAACAAGAAAAAGGGAATATAATATCTGCCCGCTCCCTGGACATAACCCTCCAGGAGTGAAATGACGCAAGCTTAGTTTTTCACTGTAGTACTCTCAGAATTAAAAGCAAAATTCATATAAAGAATAAACCATATACTTATGAAGAAAAAAAACATAATACTTCTGATTTTTAGTGGAGACAAATTCACAGGTGCTGCTAACACAACTGTGATTTATTGTCTATACTAATAATTTGAAAGATATGTTAAATTTCAGCTAGAATTGCTAAAAATAAAGATGTAATCTCCCCCCAACCCAAATTCATAAACCCTCAGGTTTAAAATCCGTGATCTAGCTTGTAAGTCCCCAGACTTTTTCTATAAAGGGCCAGATAATAAAAATTTAGACTTGTGGGCCATACGGTCTCAGTCACAACTACTGAGTTCTCCTGTATGAAATATGAAAGCAGTCACAGACAATATGCAAATAAATGAGCATAGTCGTGTTCTGATAAAACTTTATTTACTAAAGCAGGCAGAGGACCTGATTTGGCTTATGGAGTATACTTTGCTGTCTCCAGTCTAGAATAAAAGTTTCTAAATCGGAAAAATGTTCCTGAACTGCTAAATGAAACAGAGAAGGTTACAAATAATTATGAAGTGTTCCATTTTGGTGAAAAAAGTGTATCTCTATATATGTCCCTGTGCATATGTATATATGTATAAAAATATACAAGTTTGGAAGGGCTTACTAAAATGTCAATGGTGATTGTTTCTGGGTGATGGGAATATGAACACTCTACACTTTTCTATATTCTCTCATTGTTTTTCAATCAGGGTACATTAATTTTATGGTTAGAAAAGTAAGAATTCGCTGGGCACAGTGGCTCATGCCTGTAATCCCAGCACTTTGGGAGGCTGAGGAGGGTGGATCGCTTGAGCTCAAGAGCTCCAGACCAGTCTGGGTGACACGGTGAAACCCCATCTCTACTAAAAATATTAATACAAAAAATTAGCTGGGTGTGGTGGTGCATTCCTGTGGTCCCAGCTACTTGGGAGGCTGAGGTGGGAGGATCACTTGAGCCCGGGAGGCAGAGGTTGCAGTGAGCCAAGATTGTGCCACTGCACTCCAGCCTGGGTGACGAAGTGAGGCCCTGTTTCAATTAAAAAAAAAAAAAAAAAAGGAAAGAAAAATGAGAATTAAAGCAAATAAACTGGAGGGTTTCTTAAAGGTCCAAACTCATATGAAACAAATTCCCTCTTGAATCTCTCCAACCATTCTTCCTAAGTCCTTGGTGAGAAAAAACTCACCTGTATCCTTTCACTATACCAAAACAAGTACAAGTACTGATATTCTGTTTTATGCAGTTAAAAACATTATTCTAATATGGGATCCAGCATACTTCTCCAGGCTACCAAAGGGGTCTATGGAACAAGAAAAAGTGAATGTAGTATCTGCCTGCTCCCTGGACAAAAGCCTCCAGGAGTGAAATGATGCAAGCTTAGTTTTTCACTGTGGTAGTCTCAGAATTAAAAGCAAAATTCATATAAAGAATCCAGCAAAGGATGGGTAACTGGAGATCCTCAGCAAGTGTTCATTCTATTCTCCTTTCCTTCTGTAGGCTGGTGCCACCAACATTTGGAACTAGCTATCAGTTCTCTTATCTGAAATCATATTGCTCGAATAATGGGTACCTCTAGTTGTTTTACCAGTTCTTCACTTGTATCACACAGAACCAAGTGTCACCTTCTCTGTTCCTCTCAAGCCCTCTGCTTTATTCCTTGCCGGCAGGATCCTAATGATGTCAGGTATTAAGTTTGCTATGTGTTTTGGGAAGGTTATCCTTCTCCATCTCCAGGGAGGATTAAGTGCTGATTAGTATAAATTAGTGGTTTTCAACATGTAGCCTTTTAAAAATGTTAATGCTAGAGTTTATACAGAGTTCAACTGGGGCCATTCTGCCCTATCAGGGATACTAGACAATATTGGAGACTTTAAAATTATCATCTTTTTTTTATTATCAAAGGGGTTGCCACTGGCATCTAGTGGATAGAGGCCGGGGATGCTTCATATAATGCATAAGGCACTCCCCACAATAAAGAATTACCTTGTCCAAAATGTCAATAGTACCAAGTTTTAGACACCTTGGTCTAAACCAGTCATGGTGATTCCATTTCTTTATCCAGGTGGTGAAACTATGGCCAGTGAGCTCAAGAGAAATCCTGGAAGGAAAAAACCCTTTTATCCCTGATATAAAAAATGCATGAGGAGAAACTGCCCTTTGGATATGCTTGGGGAAAAGCATGATGGTTGCAGCTGTAGTTTCTTTTTGTCATTAACACAAAAGATGGCACAGATAAGACAGGAAACACCGACCTCCTCAGCAACATTGCTGAGTCTTGGAAACAATCCTGCAACCTCCTTACTGCTCTGGACTTCTTATTGGTAAAATAGTTTTTTTTTTTTTTTCTTTCCCCCTTTGAGACAGGGTCTTGTTCTGTCACCCAGGCTGGGGTGCAGTGGCATCTCAGGTCACTGCAACCTCTGCCTTCTGGGCTCAGATGATCCTCCCCTCTCAGCCTCCCAAGTAGCTGGGACCACAGGCACGTGCCATCATGCCCAGTTAACTTTTGTATTTTTTTTGTGGAGACAGGATTTTGCCATGTTACCCAGGCTGGTCTTGGATTCCTGGGCTCAAGTGATCCACCCACCGTGGCTTCCCCAAGTGCTGGGATTACAGGAGTGAGCTGCTGTGCCTGGCCTAAAATAGTTTCTTTTAAAAATTTACTATTGTCCTGGCGTGGTGGCTCACACCTATAATCCCAGCACTTTGGGAGGCTGAGATGGGTGAATCATGAGATCAGGAGTTCCAGACCAGCCTGGCCAACACGGTGAAACCCCATCTCTACTAAAAATACAAAAAAATTAGCTGGCATAGTGGCGGGTGCCTGTAATCCCAGCTACTTGAGAGGCTGAGGCAGGAGAATTGCTTGAACCTGGGAGATGGAGGTTGCAGTGAGCTGAGATCATGCCAATGCATTCCAGCCTGGGTGACAGAGTGAGACTTTGTCTCTAAATAAATAAATATATAAATAAACAAAATAAAATAAAACATAAAAAAATTACTATTCCTTTTGTGTTACATGTAGCCTTTTACAAATGTTAATGCTAGAGTTTATACAGGGTCCCTCCCCGATTCCTTGGATGTAGAAATTGAGACCTCAATGATTTAGGGGACTTGCTTATGGTCACACAGCTTTTTTAGCAACACAGCTGAGACTAGAAAGTCAGCTGATATGATTGAGCCCTTAGTGTATTTACAATGTTGTGCCTGTGCCTGGGGAAGGTCCCAGAAAATTGAGTATGAATTAATTCATATACTCTTTGGATACAGATCTTACACTGGATCAACAATAATGACAAAGAGCTGGACACCTACTATGTGACAGCCATTTTATATATTTATCTTGAATCTTCACAGTCACCCTGAGTGGTTGGTATTATTTTTCTCATTTTGTAGACAGCAAAAACTGCAACCTAGAGAGGTTCAATGGCTCACCCAAAGCTACACAGCGAGATGTTCATAAAATCAAACCTATGTCAGATCCTGGAGTCCACTCTAATTCCACTATATCACATGACCTCCCTTCCTAAGCATCAAAGCCTACCAGACTCATGACAGGGCTAGCTCCAAAGTGGGTGCATCTGAAGGAAGATTTTGTCTTAATATATTTTACCCAAATGGATGATGCTTCTTAACAGTGACTTCAAGAGCAAACTAAAGAGTAATATTGGGGAATAGAGTTCAGATAAAACAACCCTCACCTACAGTTAAGGAGCAGTGAGGTTTGCGTAGGGTTGAGGGGTATGGCATATGGATGAAGATCTTGCTTCAAGATCAGATTCCCTGGGGAGTTACTCAGTTCTTCTCCTCATTGTGCTGCCAACCTCTGGCAAGCCAGCCATCAACATTGTGATATTAAGAGCACAATAGCTATCATTGCTTATGTGGTTGCCAGTCAGTACTGTGCTGTTCGTCCTAATAAGGCTGAATAAATTACAACTAACTGAGCACACATCGTTTCCTTTAGTCCTCTCGAAACCTAGGGAAGGATTTACCTTTAAAACAACCCAGAGAGTCAACAAGGTGGGGCCCTTTGCCCAAGGCAACACAGCCAGCAACTGAAAGGAGACTCAGTTCCCACTACACCGCTGAGCCTCTATCTTGTGCATCTCCACCTCAGACCTGCCTATTTCTCATTCCTTGTCTTTGCTCTAGCTGAGCCCCTGTTCGGAATGCTATCACCCTCCCCCTCTTTCCAGTCATCTGTCACAGCTCAGGTGAAATCCTGCATCCTTGGGGGAAATGTGTCTGTGACCACTTTAGTCCACAGAGCTTTTTCCCTTACTGATACCTCAGAAAAAGAAAAAATTCTCTGAACATTATTATGAACATCTTGTTGCACCTATCTTGATTTATTTCAGTTGATACTTAACATAAAAAAAGCACACATAGGATTTAAAAGTACTTCTCAAAATAGCCCTCTGGGTTAGGAAATAGAAAACCGCCATATACTAGTTATGCCACTTTGTTCAATCACTCTTGAAGCCTCAATTTCCTCAGTCCCTAAATGGGCATAATCTTACTAGGCCCTGGAGGACCTGCAGGGTTCTTGTGAGGACTTGAGTATTGTATGGGAAAATGTTTAAAAAATGTAATTCCCTAGACCGGGGACTAGAAAGCCAAATGCCCACAAGAATCAAGCAGCTAATGAGTGAAGGAGGCCAGGGTAAGGTAACAGGGATTGGTGCGGGTCTGGTGCCCTGGAGACCACATATCCCATCTAAAGAGACAGCTGTGGCTCAGCTCCAGCCAATTACTGCCATTCAGGAATGAGGACCCAGTGTTGCCAGAGCTTAATTTTTCAAGAGACACACAAAACACAGACTTTAAGTTACATCATTTGATTTTGAAATATCGTTGGGTGCAGTGTTTCATGCCTGTAATCCCAGCACTTTGGGAGGCCAAGGGGGGTGAATTTTTTCAGCCCAGGAGTTTGAGACCAGCCTTAGCAAAATGGCAAAGCCCCACCTCTACAAATGTAGAAAAATTAGTCAGGCATGGTGTCATGCACCTATATAGTTCCAGCTACTTGGGGAGAGGGCTGGGTGGGTGCTGCAGTGGATGGACAGCTTGAGCCTGGGAGGTTGAGGTTTCAGTGAGCTGTGATCGCTCTGCTGCACTCCAGCCTGGGTGACAGAGGAAGACCCGCTCTCAAACAAACAAACAAACAACCACCATTATTTATGCCAAACTAAACGAAACATAATGAGTGTCTTTCCTATAGGAAGCTAATTTGCAACTTTTTTCTATATACGTGTATATTGTTCTAAACTAGAATATTTGGATTGGCTCTCTGAGTTATTTTGTATACAATGTTTTCTTCAATATATACTTAGTGAGTCTAAGTTTTGTTTTCTCAGTAAGACTGTAAGGGTTCTGGGGACACAATTTACATATCCAAGCCTGATTAATAATCTTGGTAGATGATAACTTACTTGTTTGTCTATTTGTGTGGTCCTTAAATGTCAGCATGAGTCAGCATTTCCTGAGTTGCTTGTTAAAAATGATGATGTCCCCCAGCAATTCCATCCCTAGAAATAGAACAGTGTACATATATTCATCAAAAGACATGTACTAGGATGATCAAAGCAGCACTATTCACAATAGCTGCAAACTGAAATCTATCCAATTGCCCATTAGCATTCTTAGGATAAATTTAAAAATTGCATTATATTCACAATAAAAAAATCTATGCAGCACTGAAAAAGAATAAACTGCAACTGTAGACAGCAACATAGATGAATTTCACAAATACAAGATCAAGCAAAAGAAGTCAGACACCAAAGGGTATATAATACATATTTCCATTTCTATAAATACAGAAATTGGTAAAACCTAATGCATGGGTTATAAATTAGAATAACAGTAACTGTTGGGGCTGGGCGCAGTGGCTCACGCCTGTAATCCCAGCACTTTGGAAGGCCAAGATGGGCGGATCATGAGGTCAGGAGATTGAGACCATCCTGACCAACATGGTGAAACCCCGTCTCTACTAAAAATACAAATATTAGCTGGGCATGGTGGCACACACCTGTAGTCCCACTTACTCGGGAGGCTGAGGCAGGGGAATCACTTGAACCAGGAGGTGGAAGTTGCAGTGAGTGGGGATCGCGCCTCGCCACTGCACTCCAGACTGTGTGACAGAGTGAGACTCCATCTCAAAAAAAACAAAAACAAAAACAAAAAAACCACACACAAACAAACAAAAAACAAACAGTAACTGTTGGAGAGAAGTAAAGATAAAGGGATAAAAAGAGACTTCAGGGGTGCTGGCAATCTTGTTTCTTGATCTGGGTTCTGGTTGCATGGGTGTGAAAATTGAGGTGTCTATTTTTTATACTTTTCTGTACATTAATATTGCAATGAAAAGTTAAAATGCTAATTCCCGGGCCCTAGCCCAGACTGACAGACTCACCCTCTCTGGAGTGCAGGTGTGTGGGTGTGTCTGTGCATGTGTGTGGTCAACAGGGTCCCCAGGCATTTCCATGCAGCTCATTAGGGTAACATCCTTTGAAAATTACACTGCGCTTGAATGACACACATATTTCCTTCTTCAAGGGGTTTCTGCAAACACTCTTGGCTAACTCAGCGTCTGCCTTTCCTAGTTTCCTTTGTTATATATGCCGGTGTTTTACCAGAAGCCAAGAGGTTTACCAACATTAAGAGGTCTTATGGGTACCTTCAAACAGTGGCACTTGGGACAACAGAGAGAGACAGCTCTGATGATGTGCCAGCTTATAAAATATGGCTAAATAAAATTAAATGTTTATGGGGTGACTAATGCGCCATATCCCTAGGGAAATCAGTCAAGTGCTCACCGTTGCTGAATTTCCGCTGAATCCTGGCTTCTCTAGAGAAGGATTGCTGGGTGGAGGCCAGAAGGATCCGGGGCTTTTCCTGGAAGGGAAAAGGGGAGACTGTGACTGGACAGGAAAGGACCAGTGTATGCCCAGTATATGCCCAGTTTAGTGTCCAGGGCTCATTGTACTCTACAGACGTTTGTTGCTATCTTTTCCATCTGGAAGGGACTGCAGAGATCATCTGGTTCAGAGGCTCTCACAGACCTCCCTGGAGAGCTGCAGCAGCATCTGCTGAGATGAGGGAAATATACAGATTTCTGGGTCAACAACAGACCCACTGAGTCCTAATTCCATTGCGTTGGAGTTTCATTTCAATGATTAACAATTTAAAGTGAGTGTATCAAAAGAGCAGAATAGGCTGGGCGTGGTGGCTCATGCCTATAATCCCAGAACTTTAAGAGGCCGAGGTGGGTGGATCACTTGAGATCAGGAGTTTGAGACCAGCCTGGCCAACATGGTGAAACCCCACCTTTACTAAAAATACAGAAAAAAAAAAATTTAGCTAGGCATGGTGGTGCAGTTCCAGCTACTTGGGAGGCTGAGGCAGGTCAATCACTTGAACCCGGGAGGCAGAGGTTGCAGTGAGCCAAGATTGTGCCATTGTATTCCAGCCTGGGCCACAGTGCACAACTCCATTAAAAAAAAAAAAAAAAAAAAAGAGCACAGTAGCAGAGTCGAAGGAAGCTCTGATACAATAATTGAGCAAGTTGCTCTCTGAACCTCACTCTCCTCATCTGTGAAGTGAGAATAATACTATCTACCATAGAGGGTTATGAGGAGGGTGCTTACAAAGCCCTGCCAGCTCTACCTGGAACATCCCGAGCACTCCATCGATGTTGGCTACTAAGAAAGGTACTTCAGATTACATTGTTTTTACTGGAATTAACTCACAATAAAAAAAATAAAATTCAGCAAGGTTTGATGACTCACGCCTGTAATCCCAGTGCTTTGGGAGGCTAAGCAGAGAGGATTGCTTGAGGTTAGAAGTTTGAGACCAGCCCAGGCAACATGGCAAGACCCTGTCTCTTAAAAAAATAATAAAAATTAAAATGATAAATAAATAAATACAATAGAAAATTAGCTGGGTGTGGTGGCACGCACTTGTAGTTCCAGCTGCTTGGGAGGCTGAGGTGGGGAGATCACTGCCCAGGAGGATGAGGCTGCAGTGAGCCACGATTGTGCCACTGCACTTCAGCCTGGGTGACAGAGCAAGATCTCATCTCTAAAAAGAAAAAAAAAAAGAAAGAAAGAAAACTCGTCTGTATCACTATAATTATTTTTTCACCTTTGAAAATCTGAAATGTAGTAAAAGGAACTTCATACTGAAAAGGTTATCGAGGTACCATCCAAAGTCCTCCTGCAGGCTCCACTCTTCAGGCCCACATGGATAATGGATTTGGAGAAACAATGAAAAGAGGACAGGCCGATGGAAAGGAATGGTTTCAAGATCACATTTCCTACTAACATTTTTGTCAAGACTAGGGGAAGTGTGCAGCCTGTTGACTGAGACTGAGAGTGGGTAGATGGGGAAAAGGGTTGGTTTCTTCCAGGAAGGGTGAAAATAGACATGTTGATGCCAAGCTCTTGAATATTCACACAAGACAGGATACCTCACTGTGCATTGGACTACTTTTGTCTAGCAAGACCTGGACATTAAAGTGGCTGTCAAGCTGTCCGGTGTGGAGTCTACAAAAAAGAACAGATCCGCAGAGTTTAAGATTTATGCTCCAGGATGGTAGGAGCACCACTCCGAATACAAAACTCACGTAGGTTCTTGGCTGATTCTCTTCGGGTCTCTGTTGCTTTTTCCTTGCCTTCTTGGGTTTAAATATTACTCAGGTATTTATGAGAAGGGAGCATAAAATTTGGCTGAGGACCAGTGCAGTTCAATGCAATCCACTTGCACGAAGCCCTGAAATGTGCTGGAACACTGATTTTATTACTAAATAACTGAATAGGAATGGAAGAGAACCAGACAGAATTTGATCCTATAGGCTGGGTATGGTGGCTCATGGCTGTAATCTCAACACTTTGGGAAGCCAAGGTGGTCAGATTGCTTGAGGTCAGGAACCCCATCTCTATTAAAAATATAAAAATTAGGCATGGTGGTGCATGCCTGTAATCCCAGCTACTCAGGAGGCTGAGGCAGGAGAACCACTTGAATCTGGGAGACAGAGGTTGCAGTGAGCCGAGATCACGACACTGCACTGCAGCCTGGGTGACAGAGTAAGACTCCATCTCAAAAAAAAAGATTTGGCCGGGCGCGGTGGCTCAAGCCTATAATCCCAGCACTTTGGGAGGCCGAGACGGGCGGATCACGAGGTCAGGAGATCGAGACCATCCTGGCTAACACTGTGAAACCCCGTCTCTACTAAAAAAAAAATACAAAAAACTAGCCGGGCGAGGTGGCGGGTGCCTGTAGTCCCAGCTACTCGGGAGGCTGAGGCAGGAGAATGGCGTGAACCCGGGAGGCGGAGCTTGCAGTGAGCTGAGATCCGGCCACTGCACTCCAGCCCGGGCGACAGAGTGAGACTCCGTCTCAACAAAAAAAAAAAAAAAAAAAAAAAAAGATTTGATTTTTATAAAAGGGACCCGCATTTTAAGGATGAGGAAATGTAGCGACATGAAGTAACTCACCTGGGTCCCACAGGCTATTTAGCTTCAGAAATCAACTCAAATTCCCAAATGCCTCATGTCAAAGCTGTATGCAGATGTTCAGACAACAGATGAGGTTTTAAAGACAAAAAGGAAGACAGCAGGCTCTGAGGAAGGCTTCCCTACCCAGTGAATATGTGGACACTGAGAACTTCATGGTATCTTTCCTGGTATTGGTTTAACAAAGTTAAGAACTAATGTGAAGCAGAGGCGTACAGGATGCTAGACTGACCATCTGGATCCACACATAACCATGTGAAGAAATCATTAATACTGGAAGACAGGAGGCATGTTTCCTATGGAATTAGCTCCTCTACCAGTGACGTACCTACAGTGGGTCTGCGGGCATCATGCCACTGTTTTTCGGGGAAAAATGAGTTCAAGCCACCTGGTTATGCCCCTAAACAATAGTGGAATTTGGTAAGAATGGATAAAGAGAGATTGCTAATTAATTCCTCTATTACTAGCTCACATAAAATGCCCATTCAGTTGTTGGTATCACCTTTGAAGGATGGTCAGGTATTTGGGTAAAATTTAGATATTGGCCGGGCGCGGTGGCTCAAGCCTGTAATCCCAGCACTTTGGGAGGCCGAGATGGGCGGATCACGAGGTCAGGAGATCGAGACCATCCTGGCTAACACGGTGAAACCCCGTCTCTACTAAAAAAAATACAAAAAACTAGCTGGGCGAGGTGGCGGGCGCCTGTAGTCCCAGCTACTCGGGAGGCTGAGGCAGGAGAATGGCGTAAACCCGGGAGGCGGAGCTTGCAGTGAGCTGAGATCCGGCCCCTGCACTCCAGCCTGGGCAACAGAGCGAGACTCTGTCTCAAAAAAAAAAAAAAAAAAAAAAAAAATTTAGATATTAAAATTGTTTGGCCAGGCATGGTGGCTCATGCCTGTAATCCTAGCACTTTAGGAAGCCAAGGAAGGAGGATCACTTGAGGCCATGAGTTCAGCTGGTCAACATGGCAAGGCCCCTCTTTCTACAAAAAGATTAAAAAAAAATTGTTCAGCAGACACTTGGCATTCTCAGATGTAATACTTAGTAATAACAATGACAATTATAATATGAACATAGTGCTTAATATGTGTAAGATGCTGTGTTAAGCATTTTTCATGTGACAACTCATTGACATCTGAGGACACCATTTGTATTAGTCCGTTGTCACGCTGTTGATAAAGACATAACCAAGACTGCGAAGCAAAAGAGGTTTAATTGGACTTACAGTTCCGCATGGCTGGGGAGGCCTCAGAATCATGGCGGAAGGCAAAAGGTACTTCTTACATGACAGTGGCAAGAGAAAATGTTGGAGGAAGCAAAAGCAGAAACCCCTGACAAACCCATCAGATCTCGTGAGACTTGTTCACTATCAATCACAAGAACAGCATGGGAAAGACTGGACCCCATGATTCAATTACCTCCCTCTGGGTCCCTCCCACAACACGTGGGAATTCTGGGAGATACAATTCAAGTTGAGATTTGAATGGGGATACAGCCAAGCCATATCATTCTGCCCCCGACCCTCCAAATCTCATGTCCTCACATTTCAAAACCAATCATGCCTTCCTAACAGTCCCCCAAAGTCTTAACTCACTTCAGCATTAACCCAAAAGTCCACAGTCCAAAGTCTGATCTTAGATGAGGCAAGCCCCTCCTGCCTATGAGCCTGTAAAATCAAAAGCAAGCTAGTTACTTCCTAGATACAATGGGAGTACAGGTATTGGATAAACACAGCCATTCTAAATGAGAGAAATTGGCCAAAACAAAGGAATTACAGGGCCCATGCAAGTCTGAAATCCAGCAGGGCAGTCAAAGTTTAAAGCTCCAAAATGATCTCCTTTGACTCCAGGTCTCACACCCAGGTCACGCTGATGCAAGAGGTGGGTTCCCATGGTTGTGGGTCAGCTCTGCCCCTGTGACTTTGCAGGGCATAGCCTCCCTCCTGGCTGCTTTCACAGGCTGGCATTGAGTGTCTGTGGTTTTTCCAGGCTCAGTGCAGGCTGTCGGTGGATCTACCATTCTGGAGTCTGGAGGACAGAGGCCCTCCTCTCACAGTTCCACTAGGCAGTGACCTAGCAGGGATTCTGTGTGGGGGCTCCCACCCTACATTTGCCTTCTGCACTGCCCTAGCAGAGGTTCTTCATGAGGGCCCTGCCCCTGCAGCAAACTTTTGCCTGAGCATCCAGGCATGTCCATACATCTTCTGAAATCTAGGCAGAGGTTCCCAAACCTCAGTTGTTGACTTCTGTGCACCTGCAGGCTCAACATCTCGTGGAAGCTGACAAGGCCTGGGGCTTGCACCCTCTGAAGCCACAGTCTGAGCCTAGGGCTAGTGCTCTAGGCTGCCCACAGCACAGGGAGCTTGGGCTCAGCCCACGAAACCACTTTTTCCTCCTGGGCCTCCAGGCCTGTGATGGGAGGGGCTGCCCTGAAGGTCTCTGACATGGCCTGGAGACATTTTCCCCATGGTCTTGGGGATTAACACTAGGCTCCCTGCTACTTATGCAAATTTCTGCAGCTGGCTTGAATTTCTCCCCAGAAATGGGTTTTTCTTTTCCACTACACGGTCAAGCTGCAAATTTTCTGAACTTTTATGCTTAGCTTCCCTTTTAAAAAGTAATGCCTTTAACAGCACCTAAGTCACATTTTGAATGCTTTGCTGCTTAGAAATTTCTTCCACCAGATAACCTAAATCATATCTCTCAAGTTCAAAGTTCCACAAATCTCTGGGGCAGGAGCAAAATCCCGCCAGGCTCTTTGCTAAAACATAACAAGAGTCACCTTTGCTCCAGTTCCCAACAAGTTTCTTATCTCCATCTGAGACCACCTCAGCCTGGACTTTATTGTTCGTATCACTATCAGCATTTTTGTCATAGCCATTCAACAAGTCTCTTGGAGGTTCCAAACTTTCCCACATTTTCCCATCTTCTTCTGAGCCCTCCAAATTATTCCAACCTCTGTCTGTTACACAGTTCCAAAGTCACTTCCACATTTTTGGGTATCTTTTCAGGAACACCCCACTCTACTAGTACCAATTGACTGTATTAGTTCATTTTCATGCTGCTGGTAAGACATACCTGAGACTGGGAAGAAAAAGAGGTTTAATTGGACTTATAGTTCCACATGGCTGGGGAAGGCTCAGAATTATGGGGGAAGGCCAAAGGCACTTCTTACATGACAGCAGCAAGAGAAAAGGAGGAGGAAGCAAAAGCAGAAACTCCTGATAAACCCATTAGATCTCATCAGATAGTGAGACTTATTCACTATCATGAGAATAGCATGGGAAAGACTGGTCCTCATGATTCAATTACCTCCCTCTGGGTCTCTCCCACAACATGTGGGAGTTCTGGGAGACACATTCAAGTTGAAGGCCGGCGTGGTGGCTCATGCCTGTAATCCCAGCACTTTGGGAGGCTGAGGTAAGCAAATCACCTGAGGTCAAGAGTTCAATACCAGCCTGGCCAACAGGGTGAAACCCTGTCTCTACTAAAAAAAAAAAAAAAAAAAATTCAGCCAGTGTGGTATCGGTTGCCTGTAATCCCAGTTACTTGGGAGGCTGAGGCAGGAGAATTGTTTGAACTTAGGAGGTGGAGGTTGCAGTGAGCTGAGACCTCTCTATTGCACTCCAGCCTGGGTGATAAGAGTGAAACTCTGTCTCAAAAAAAAAAAAAAAAAAAAAATTCAAGTTGAGATTTGAATGGAGACGCAGCCAAACCGTATCACCATTATTATCCCCATTTTATAGATAAACTGAAGCAGAGCAGTAAATGCACCCAGGATCACACAACTGTGAGGTATCATAGCTTGGATTTAAACTAGGACAGGATGTCTTCACAACTTTCTCTTTATGAGTCACTCTGAAGACCCATGATATAGTCATTTGTCATTCTTCAGAGGCAGGGATTGAATTCACTTGTTATGAAAGGGCTTTGTGCAAGAAGAAAGTCACTTAGCTAGTGACTAAGCCCAGCTCATTGAAGAACATCTGAATCTCAGAAAAGTTTTGCTGTTTTCTGGTCAACCTAATGTGGACCTTTTACAAGAAAATTATATGCCACAGTAGATGGCACATAATTTAGTTAGATGTAATAATTATGATGCTTTTGACAAAAGGTAACAAAAATGCCAACTGACAATCATTTTACAAGTAAAGACAATTAACTTTCTAATGCAACAAGAAGTCTGGAGAGAGGTGGTTTTAGGTTGGTGCAGCAGCTCAAAGATCCTCAGCATCTTGGTGTTGACTTCCCGCATGGTCCCAAGGTGGCTGCGGTAGTTCCAAGCATCACATCTTCATTCTCTGGTATCCAAGAAGAAAAGAGGGAGGGGAGGCCAAAAATATTTCCTCTTTCTAAGAAGGAGAAACACTTTGCGTAAGTTTCCCCTCCCTCTTCTCTGTCACATTTCATTGCCCAGAACTGTGTTACATGTCAACCCCTAAGCTGAGGTTTCTCCACCTCAGCCTTATTGACGTTTTGGCCCAAGTAATTCTTTATTGTGTGAGGCTATCCTGAGCATCACAAGATGCTTAGCAGCACCCCTGGCCTCCACTCATTAGATGCCAGGAACACAGTCCCAGTTAGGACAACCAAAAATATCTCCAGACATTGTCAAATGTGTGTGTGTGTGTAAAATTGCCTGAGGTTGAGAACTATTGTCTTAGACCAATGAGTGGCAAAAAGAAATGGGAAAGTCATAACTGACTTAGACGAATCAGCTTATCCTCTGGGGCTGGGCACACTAATGCCTGAAGAGTCCTGTTTAAGGGAGGAGGGGTAATGGCTGTCGTTTTACAATCATTCCCACATTGCTTTGTGTTTTTGTTTTTTGTTTCTTTAAAATAGAGAAATAGGGTCTTGGCTATGTTGACAATTGTCTCTGTTGCCAATAGAGTCCTGTCTGTGTGGCCCAGGCTGGTCTTGAACTCCTGGGCTCAAGCGATCCTCCCACCTTGGCCTCCCAAAATGTTGGGGTTCCTGGTGAGAGCCACTGTGCCTGGCCCCCATATTGCTTTGTTGTTCAAACAAATGCTTTTATTGGAAATCCAAGGGGAGAATTGAAAAGGAGGTGTTCTCTCTTCTCACGTCCAAGAAACCATTCCTGTGTTATGTTGGGAGAATTAGGTCTTAGAAATAGGTGTCTCAAGATAACTGATTTTCAGCTTTGGTGGCCACAGAAAACAACAGGGAGTCAGGGTAGCCAATCCTCTTTTTATTTAGGAAATCTACACCAAGATGCCTTTCTTGGGGAATTTTTTTTTCTCCGCCTCCCTTTTTTTTTTTTTTTTCAAAGACGAACTTGTATTTGTCCATGGATACTTGGTAAATAAGGACTGCAAAAGGAAAATTCCTAAATGTGCTCCTCCATTACATGCCTTGGATATTTAATTTCAGTTATTAAGATTATGGTTGTAAAACTTTCCAAATTGGTTGTTTGAAAACCATTGGTAAACACCATTAAGTTGGCTGCCCAAGGTCATTTCAGTCTTATGATATTTATTTTCAAAATTTCAATCAGTCAAGTTGTGTACAAGGTGGCACTCAGAACTTTCAGCTAGAAAACAATACTTGGATTTAAAGGGTTACAAGGTGTGATTTTTCTGGCTTTCAAAGAGCTATGTTTCAGATCATGGTTTTCATCAAAGTCATTTTCTACATTTTTGTAAACATGTTTAATAAGAAAAAATTTAAATAACCAAAACAAAATGAAAAATTGCACTAAATATGGAAACATTGGAATGAGTGCTATGTTGTAAAGGCTCTCCCTTATGAAAACACTATAAGGCTAGCACTGTATATCTTAGGGAAGGGGGACACTTTGTTATTGCTTTCTAAAAGAACTTTTTTACTCTATCCTTTAGCAGTGAGATTGAAAGAATATTGAGAATTCCCTGATGGGAACCCAGCTTTCATTATTAAAAGGAAGACGCTGAGTAAATATGAAATTACTTACATTAGGGCTACAGACACCAATGAAGGCCGAAAGTCTAATTATAATAAATGAAAAGTGTTAGTTGAATTACCCCCAAAACCCTAGAGGCATAAATACTTCAGGAATTGATTTTCTTTTACTCAGATACCTTATAATGATTCAGCAAAACAAAATTATAAATACTTCAGTTCTGAGTAACATTAAATTGGGAGCAGATTGGATCCTACTCCCCCAAGTTCACTTACTTCAGATAGGTCGGCAGTACCAGGATGTGCTTCAGTGGAAAAGTTTATCCTAAATTGATTGGAGCAGAAAAAACAAAATCCGATATACGTATTTTTAAACTCCCACCCCTCATCATGTGCTCAGTGCATTTTTTTCCCCCTCATTGCAATTTTGTAAAGGTCTGATTCAAAATATTTAATTAGAAAATTAGCTTAATCAGATTTCAGGGAACTAAAAATAGAACAACCCTAAGGTGAGTGCATATATACATACACACACATATATATAGGTTCTCTGTTGTCAGATAGGAATTAAGAAGAAGATTACCAAAAAGAAAATAATATATATCTATTTTATGTACATATATACACATACATAGAGTCAATTATATTATTCATGGTAGCTATGTTCTTTAAAGTTGTAGCAAATACTGAATTACTAAATAGCAAATCATTGACCCTAGGGGTATCTTAGGGTTAAGTTCCTGCAAACCTGTGGTCACAACATGATTATTCACTGATCAACACATAACCTTGTTTTACGTATGTTTTTGTTTAAAGACACCTTATTTAATACACAGTGCTGATCCATTTTGAACGTGGAACTCACAAACACCATAACTCACATCTGCACAAAATTTATCTAACACACATATTTTCTCCGCAAGGCACTTCACAGCCTTCTTACGCTTAGGAACTCAAGTGAATTATGGTTGGGGGCTATTTTAAACAGCAAAATCACCAACTAAAAGTACACAAATGTGAAAAACCTGGCGCTAGCTAGATCTAGAAAAGGACCCCTGTTTATACTCTGAGGGCTGAGACAAGTATATGACCTGGGAACATGCACGTTAAGTGACTCAAATCTCCCCGCTCTTTGCGCAGGTCTGAATAATCACAGAAGTGCTACGGTACTGAGGTGTAATATGTGAAACATACAACCCAAGTATGACATATTATTGTCAAAAACAGCGAAGCCTAATCAAGCCTCCAGAGCCAACCGGGAGGGAGAGGTAACAAGTGAAACAGGTCCGTGCTTTGGAAACAATCAGATAAATTCAGGAGGTAGGACAGTTGACTTCGTGCGTGTGTGTGTGTGTGTGTGTGTGTGTGTGTGGCAACAAGTCAATTGCATGAAAAAAAGAAAGGGAAGGGGGAACTTTCATGAGATGGAAGAGAAATAATCAGCAAGTGCAATACGTGTACAATTAAATTGTAAAAAGACACTTTTGGGACAGTTGGGGACATTTGAATATAACTGGCTAGTTGGTATTAAATAATTAAAATAATTATCTGTGTTGTTAATTTCCTAAGTGTGAGAAAGGTACTGCAGTTTTATAGGAAAATGCCCATATACTTCAGAGGTTTATACAGAAGTGTTAAAGGGTAAATTACATGCTGCCAGGGATTTTTAAAAAATATTATGGGACAGGAAAGAAAAAAAAGGGAAAGATTAGGAAAAAACACCGCTAATTATTGCTTGACTAAAATTAGTAGCAAATTATTTATTTTTCGTTTTTCTTTTTTTCTTTCTTTCTTTTTCTTTTGAGACGGGGTCTGGCTCTGTCACCTAGACTGGGATGCAGTAATGTGATCATAGCCCACGGCAGCCTCAAACTTCTGGGCTTAAGTAATCCTCCTGCCTCAGCCTCCTGAATAACTGGAACTATAGATGCACGCCACCATGCCTGGCAAATTTTTGGTAGAGATGGGGTCTCACTATGTTGCCCAGGCTGGTATTAAACTCCTGACATTGAGTGAAGCTCCCATCTCAGGCTCCCAAAAGTGCTGTGATTACAGGTGTGAGACTTTGCACTCAGCCAACAGTAAATTCTTTCGAAGTGGTTAGATATCTGCTGCCTACAGTACTTTTGGAGTTATGGAGGGGTTTGGCTCAATTACTCAATGTAGTAGTTGTTACTTAAAGAATGAACTTTTAGTTTCAGTGAGAAAGGAGGGAGAAACATAAGAAATGGTTGCTAAATAATAGCTTAGTCAGCAGAGGTCTGGAATCTCTGTGGTCTCTGAGATCTTTCATGTGATTCATTAGTTCCAAAACTCTTTTTATAAAAGTACCAAGGAGCTGAAGCTGAGACCTGAAAGCTAAGAAAGAGTGTTCCAGGCAGAGGGAATGGTATGTGCAAAGGCTCTACAGAGCACTGTGCATATAGAAGTCTGACTCAAAGTGATTCTATGTGATTGGAATGTACAGTTCACAGCACATACATAGCTGATGGAGTGGTTTGTGGGAGGATTCCTTTGCCTTATAGTTGTTCATTGGCATGGGATTGAAGCCTTGGCATTTAGTGCCACAATTCTTGCAATGAGGTGGGAATCTGTCAAAGCTTGGAAGGCCTACCTTAAAGGTATCCAGTTCTGAACATTTTCTCTCTTGTTTTCTGTATACCTGAGAATACTACTCTTAAAGATACCCAGGTTTGGCAAAGTAATTGTAATCATCCCAGTCAACCCTATAGGGCACTTGTGAGTTTACAAAGCTCTTCCTTATGGCCATTTCTGCATTTAGATTTTGAGCCAATGGGGTAGACATAGTGGGTATTATAATCCCCAATTTACAGAGCGGGAAACTAAGGCTCTAAAACATCAAGTTTCTTGACTTGTGTTACCCAGTTAATGAATAGCCAAGCCAGGACTTGAAGCTTGGCCTTTAGCCACCAAATAATTAAACTAATCAATTTATTAAAATGCTCATTGATTCCATATGATTCTGTCATAGGTGATGGCTGAGGTTGCAAGATGAATGAGACAAGTCCTTACTCTCACATACTTGTCCCCTGTGGTTCTCCACATGTTTAAGTACAGTGTCTAGCACACAGTATAAATTACAGACCAGTAGAATCCTATGTTCTTCATTGTCCACTTCTAATTATTTGCCTTTATGAATGGTTATTAAGTTCTGCCAGATATATTTGATACTGCATATTAATAGTGAAACCACTGAGGTGATAAGAGAGAATTGCCTACTGGGCATTTCACCATATTCATTCTTAGAATTATACACTTTAAGTAACATGCTTTGGGCCTCCAGTTGTCCCCTTTTCTAACCAACATTTCATATAACTGCACATGACATTTTTGAAAATTGCAAGTCTACATGCTGCCCCCTACCTCAGAGCTGTTAATGGCTGCTTATTTTATTTTTATTTTATCATTTTTTGTGTGTGTGCAGAATTTTGCTTTCTTTTTTCCTTCAACTTTTAAGTTCCAGGTACATGTGTGGGATGTACAGGTTTGTTACATAAGTAAACATGTGCCATGGTAGTTTCCTGCACAGATCAACCCATCATCTAAGTATTTTTTTTTTTTAATTATACTTTACGTTCTAGGGTACATGTGAACAACATGCAAGCTTGTTACATATGTATACATGTGCCATGTTGGTGTGCTACACCCATTAACTTATCATTTACATTAGGTATATCTCCTAATGCTATCCCTCCCCCCTCCCCACAATAGGCTCTGGTGTGTGATGTTCTCCTTCCTGTGTCCAAGTGATCTCATTGTTCATTTCCCACCTATGAGTGAGAACATGCAGTGTTTGGTTTTCTGTTCTTGTGATAGTTTGCTGAGAATGATGGTTTCCAGCTGCATCTATGTCCCTACAAAGGACACGAACTCATCCTTTTTTATGGCTGCATAGTATTCTATGGTGTATATGTGCCACAATTTCCTAATCCAGTCTGTCACTGATGGACATTTGGGTGGATTCCAAGTCTTTGCTATTGTGAACAGTGCCACAATAAACATATGTGTGCATGTGTCTTTATAGCAGCATGATTTATAATCCTGTGGGTATATACCCAGCAATGGGATGGCTGGGTCATATGGTACTTCTAGTTCTAGATCCTTGAGGAATCGCCACACTGTTTTCCACAATGGTTGAACTAGTTTACAGTCCCACCAACAATGTAAAAGTGTTCCTATTTCTCCACATCCTCTCCAGCACCTGTTGTTTCCTGACTTTTTAATGATTGCCATTCTAACTGGTGTGAGATGGTATCTCATTGCCACCACCTAAGTATTAAGCCCAACATCCATTAACTATTCTTCCTGATGCTCTGCCTTCCCCCACCCCCCTGACAGGCCCCAGTGTGTTGTTTCCCTCCCTGTCTCCATGTGTTCTCATCATTCAGCTCCCACTTATAAGTGAGAACATGTGGTGTTTGGTTTTCTGTTCCTATGTTGCTTTGCTGAAAATAATGGCTTCTGGCTCCATCCATGTCCCTGCAAAGAACATGATTTCATTCTCTTTAATGGCTGCATAGTATTCTGTGGTGTATATTTGCCACATTTTCTTTGTCCATTATGTTATTGATGAACATTTGGGTTAATTTCATGTCTTTGCTATTGTGAACAGTGCTGTAACAAACACATGCATGCATGTATTTTTATATTAGAATGATATATATCCCTTTGGGTATATGCCCAATAATGGGATTGCTGGGTCAAATATTTCTGTCTCTTGGTCTTTGAGGAATTGCCACACTGTCTTCCATAATGGTTGAACTAATGTACACTCCCATCAACAGTGCAAAAGCGTTCCTTTTTCTCTGCAGCTTTGCCAGCATCTGTTGTTTCCTGACTTTTTAATAATTGCCATTCTGACTGTGTAAGATGGTATCTCATTGTGGTTTTGATTTGCATTTCTCTAATGATCAGTGATGCTGAGCTTTTTTTCATATGTCTGTCGGCTGCATGAATGTTTTCTGAGCAGTGTCTGTTCATGTCCTTTGCCACTTTTAATTTTTTTTCTTTTTTTCTTTTTTTTTTTGTTTTGAGACGGAGTCTCGCTCTATCGCCGGGGCTGGAGTGCAGTGGCTGGATCTCAGCTCACTGCAAGCTCCGCCTCCCAGGTTCCCGCCATTCTCCTGCCTCAGCCTCCTGGGTAGCTGGGACTACAGGCTCCCGCCACCTCGCCCGGCTAGATTTTTGTATTTTTTTTAGTAGAGATGGGGTTTCACCGTGTTAGCCAGGATGGTCTCGATCTCCTGACCTCGTGATCTGCCCGTCTCGGCCTCCCAAAGTGCTGGGATTACAGGCTTGAGCCACCGCGCCCGGCCCTAATTTTTTTTTCTTCTTGTAAATTTGTTTAAGTTATTTGTAAACTCTGGATACTAGACCTTTGTCAGATGGATAGATTGCAAACATTTTCTCCCATTCTGTAGGCTGCCTGTTCACTCTGATGATAGTTTCTTTTGCTGAGCAGAAGCTCTTTAGTTTAATTAGATCCCATTTGTCAATATTTGCTTTTGTTGCTATTGCTTTTGGCATTTTTGTCTTGAAATCTTTGCCTGTGCCTATGTTCTGAATGGTATTGCCCAGATTTTCTTCTAGGGTTTTTATAGTTTTGACTTTTACATTTAAGTTCTTACTTTCTAAGGCAGAAGTGGCAACATGGTAACCTATAGGCCAAATCTGGCCCTCAGGTTAAATCAGGCTCACAGACACAGTATTGGGGCCTTCCCCTTGCCGGTTATTCTCTGTGTTTTCAATTTGAATTAATCACCAGTGTTTCCCATGAGGGAGAGTTGTACATAGGGATCTGGATCTTGGCCTTTCTTGAATGATGGAAAGATCTGGCAATACGAGTACTAACTCAAGTGCACTCCTGTTTGCCATGGTCCCCACTGTCTTCTCTTGTCCCTGGGCCAGTGCATTAATTCACAGCACCTGCCCAGTCTAGGCCAGGTCTAAGGGACAAAAGACTGTTTCTTTAGTGCTACATCTATGGCCCTCCATGGTTTGGCCTCAACTTGCCTCTTTTGCTTCACCTCCATCCCATTTGGAACTTTATGCTCTGGTAATAAGGAGATGATTGTAGTTCCCAGAATAGAGTATGCCTTTGGTTCCTTTAAATGACCTGTACCTTTTTCTCAGTTCTGCTGAACCATATGTTCCTTCAAGACCCAGTTTAGATATCATCTTCTCCAGAAGGCCTTCCCTGACCCTTGAGGTTGGATAAGGATCTCTTTACGTTCCCCTAGTTTCTTGTGCCCTCTCTATGATACTGAACTGATCTGCTTATCCAGTAGTCCCTCACCTCTCACTTCTCTCACCTGCCTACATTCACTTTTGTAGCCCAGCACCTAGTGCAGTGTCAGGCATACCTCGGGGCAGGTGTCATAAGAACTCAGACTCCAAATGCTTCCATTAGAGAAGGCCTGGGAATCCAGAGAGGGGAATTTTCTGAGAGACCAAATCCCCTTCTGTAGCCTTTTGCCTTCTTTTCTTCATGTGTCCATTCCAGGAGCCCCTGTCTATGAAAAAAAAATTACTAATTTGGTTTTATTGAGCACTTTGGGCTTTAGATAGGAGATAGTTTAAATAATCAAGTCTTTCTGGCTTCTTGCCTTTGCATGTGCGGATGAGCCAGAAGTGAAAATGTAGGTGAGTCACTGAGTTGCCTCTTGGCCCCACTGCAGTGCAAGGCTTAGGAGACCACTCCTCAAGAATGGTGCTCCTGGCAATTTGGGAGAGGGAACTGATTCTGAGAAGCCAGCCTGAGGCTAGGATGGGTTAATCGCTATAATTACTCATTGCAGCTATTAATAATCACTAGTTATTTAAATATGAAGTGATTAATTCACCACTATTAAGTAGAGGTACTTAGTGAGGAATTAAATACTTTGCCTAAAGCTATCCTTAGAAGACAGGCAGGGAGGCCAGGTGGTATGGTGGCTTCTGCCTGTAACCTCAGCACTTTGGGAGGCCAAGACAGTAAGATTTCTTGGGGCCAGGAGTTCAAGACCAGCCCAGGCAATATAGTGAGACACTGCCTCTACCAAATAATAATAATAATAAGGACAGGGAACATGGTAGTCTAACTTAGAGGCTGCTCTATTCCAAACCAACTCCAGGAAACTCACCTCGGTGACAAGACCTTGTTGAGAATGTTATTCCTTACATTGCAGAATGTCCTCCTGCTCCTCTGTATCAGGAAAAGCCATGTTGTTCCTGGACAGTGTAAGTTAGATAGTCCGTCCTGATTCCCTTTCTGTGTTAATTGCTAGAAAGCTCACAGTCAAATTTGTGACTTGCTTACTTAGGTTTGTAAGGTATTCTCTTTTGGAATAAGCCTCATTCTTAGCTTTCCACTTGTATTTTTCTTTCTTTTGGCCTACCTACTTAAAAAAAAAAGTCCCTACCCTGCCCTTACTAAAGAATGATATTTCATGCATACAAAATCTTTAAAAATGTATATAACACAGAAAAGCAAACACAAAATGAGTAAAAATCACCTAGTCATACCCAGAGAGAACACCATCTATATTTTGGTATATTTTCTCCCTACCCCCACTCAACCCACAGGCTATACATATATTTTAGGTTAGTGCAAAGATAATTGTGGTTATTGCCATTACTTTTTTTTTTTTTTTTTTTTTGAGACAGAGTCTTGCTCTGTCACTCAGGCTGGAGTGCAGTGGTGCCATCTTGGCCCACTGAAACCTCTATCTCCTGGGTTCAAGTAACTCTCCTGCCTCAGCCTCCTAAGTAGCTGGAATTACAGTTGTGCACCACCATGCCTGGCTAATTTTTGTACTTTTAGTAGAGACGGGGTTTCACCATGTTGGCCAGGCTGGTCTCGAACCCCTGACCTCAAGTGATCCGCCTGCCTCGGCCTCCCAAAGTGCTGGGATTACAGGCGTGAGCCACCATGCCTTGCCTATTATTGCCATTCCTTTTAGTGGCAAAAACCACAATTACCTTTGCACCAACCTAATACAAAATGAGATTATATCATATATAGTGTTTTATAACTGTCCTTCCTTTCACCCCACTTACTACATCATGCACATCTTTCTATGTGGTTAGGTGACTTCTGTCTTATAGATGTTCCACAATTTATTCAATCAATATAAGATTGTTGAATGTTAGGCTGTTTCTAAATGTTCCCTTTTATAAAACAACCAAAAACATCTAATAAACACTCTTGTATCAAAATCTTCATGCGTAGATTGATCTTTCGGTGAAAATTCTTAGAAGTTTTCATTGGCTTTTAACTTATATTGCTTCGTTTAATGTATCCCATCAAGCACCCTTAAATACTTTCTGGAACAAGCTGAGATAGGACTAATCTCTTGCTCAGCATCCACCCATCAGTTACCTGGGACAAATTTTCTCAGAAGACTCAAGATATAAAGAATGATAAGAGGTGATCTCTGTGTCCTCCTGGGGTTTAAATTCGACTAGGTGAAACCGATGACCTATAAAAACGTGCACCAAGTGACCAAATACAAGGTTAGAGAAAAGTTTATATATAAGGTGGCATCTGAAAGGTGCCAAAGGCAACAATTCATAAGGGCAGGTTGGTACATTCAGCAAATATTTACTGTACCAAGTGTTTTGTGCACCCCATGCTGAGGATACAATGGAGATTAAGACACAGTCTTTGGACTGTAATCCCAGCACTTTGGGAGGCCGAGACGGGCGGATCACGAGGTCAGGAGATCGAGACCCTCCTGGCTAACACGGTGAAACCCCGTCTCTACTAAAAATACAAAAAATTAGCCGGGCGAGGTGGTGGGCGCCTGTGGTCCCAGCCACTCGGGAGGCTGAGGCAGGAGAATGGCGTGAACCCAGGAGGCAGAGGTTGCGGTGAGCTGAGATCCGGCCACTGCACTCTAGCCTGGGCGACAGAGCAAGACTCCGTCTCAAAAAAAAAAAAAAAAAAAAAAAAAAAAAGACACAGTCTTTGTCCCCAAGGAGCTCAAGGTCTATAGGGGGTGAATGAGTGAAGGGGAGGGTCTCAGAGTACTTACACAGATTATTGCAAAACAACCTGGCAAGTGTTCTTAGAGACACACAGGATTTTCTGGAAGCTTGAAGGCTAGAAGAGGGGGCCAAAAAAGGCTTCCTGGAGTTGAGCCTAAAGGATGAAGAGAAAGCCAAACAAAAGAGCAAAAAGACCTTTTGCAGAGAGTAGTAGACAAACTTTTTGACTTTGCCCCACAGTGAGAAATTCATTTTAAATCTTGATCTAGTATAGGTACATTTTTGTGCATAAGTGAAACAAAAGTTCATGAATCAATTCTCTAATACATGCAAAATAATTTTACTTTGTATTTTAATTCATTAAAAAGAAGTATGGTTGCAATCTACTAAATTGTTTTGATGACCCATTAATGAGTACTTATGTGCTGACTGAACATTATAAGCCTAAACTGAGGATGGGTTTAGTGCTTGACAAAGGAAACATTAAATCCAAGTAGTGGCTAAAAGTCTCTGGAGTAGAACGGCCAGGTCAGGAAAAGGTCCTTGAAAAGTCCCTCTTACTTGCAAAATGAAGCATAAATAGGCTCCAGTTGTCATAATAAAGAGAATGAAGAATACCTTTTTGTTCTTTTGAGTGGTTTACCAAAAGCTCCCTCACCCTTTGTTATGTAGAGCTGGTACCTGGGGAGAGTCGGTACCTCTGTTTGTGGAAATTGCCTCAAATCTGTTTCCCCCAACATTCCGAGTCTTTCAGAATGGCGAGACAGGGTGACGAAGTACCTAAGATAAAATTACCCTGAGGACAGCCTTACAGATGATTAGGTTCAACTCAAAGGGCTGAGAATTCACAGGGGTGGGCTGGTTTGGGCGCAGTGTGCGTATGATGGTCTGAACTTCCAGGTGCCAGCCCTGGTAGCACGGTGGATGTGCTTTGGTAAGAAATGGCTGAGTATGAGAGTGTAAACGGGGAAAAAAGGCTGTAACGCTAAAGGCCAAAATGAGACTTCAATGAACTTCAGTTGATGCCCGGATCAGTGAGGACAACCCAGTAATCAACGCTCCATCCACAAGCGGTGGTGCGGAGCCAGTCTTCAACAGCTCCCCCGGCGTTAGTGGGAAGCAATGGTAGTAGTAACTGATCAGCGCAGAGTTTCTCTGGCCTGGGGAAGAGGTGTGGTAAAATCCTTATGAACGCAGACTCTAGGGTTCTTGGTCAGTTTTGTGTGTGGGGAGAGGTCTTAAAAGAATGATACAGAATATCCTGCCATTAAAGCACAGACTAGTTTAAAACGTGCAATCAGGTTTGAAGTCTGAGTTTGTAGAGCATGTATGTATGCCAATACCATGTGGAATTTAGCCTACGTTCGTCTAACGGAGCCCATATTCTTAAGCATGCCACTGGTGGTTCTTCTAGTGTGGTTTCCTGACCAGAAGCATCAGCATCTCTCAGGAACTTGTTAGAAACGCACATTCTCAGACCCCCTTCAAGACCTGCTGAATCAGAAACTTTGAGAGTGGGGCCCTGCAAGCTGGTGTCACAAGCCCCCCAGATGAGGAAACTGAGGCTTGGAGAAGGTCCCACAGCTAGCCAGCAATAACCTGGATTCAAATTCAGGTACCAGCTCCCGGGGCCCATGCTCTAAACCACTAGCACAACTTTTCTTAGACTTTTTTGGACTAAGCCTTAGAGTCGGAAATGCAAATTATTCTTATTCTTATTCTTAATTTTTAGTTCTGGGGTACACGTGCAGGATGTGCAGCTTTGTTACATAGGCAAACGTGTGCCATGGTGGTTTGCTGCACTCATCAACCCATCACCTGGGTATTAAGCCTGGCATGCATTAGCTAGAAATGTAAATTATGTCATGGCCCAGTACACACAGGAAACAATATACCTTTTTTTTCCTATTCTATTTTCTTCTATGCTCTCCTATTTAAGCTAAAAAAAAGTTTTGCTGTGGCTCACCAAATTGGTTTCACATCCCACTAATTTTTGGGTTATAACCCATAGTTTGAAAAACCCTGTATGAGAACATACTATTTTACACCAAGAAAGCCAACCAATGTGAAATAGCAAGAATGTAAGACATGGCAGATGTCATTTAAGTATATTATTGTTGGATACAGGTGACAAGTATTACAGTCAAACATTTGAGGGAGAGAGAAAGTGAGAGATATTGAAATAGGGGAGGTAAGAGAACTGAGGCTTCCAGAGAGAGGCAGGATACAGAGTTATAAGCCTTGAGAATGAAATAGAATTCAGAGGGAAAAAATCAGGGAAGGACACTCTAACAATCCCTAGGCCGTGAGGGATTAAAGTTGGTATTAAATGTCAGTATTATCATCTGTAAAATGGGGTAATACTTGTCCCTATCTAAAGGGGTTATTGTGAGACTAGAAGAAAATAATGCATGTTGGCCGGACCCAGTGGCTCATGCCTGTAATCCCAGACTTTTGGGAGGCCAAGGCAAAAGGATCACTTGAGGCCACGAGTTTGAGATCAACCTGGCCAATATGGTGAAACCCTATCTCTACAAAAATACAAAAATTAGCCAGGCATGATGGCACGTGCCTGTAATTCCAGCTATTTGGGAGGCTGAAGAAGGAGAATTGCTTGAGCCTGGGAGGCGGAGGTTGCAGTGAGCTGAGATTATACCTCTGTAATCCAACCTGGGAGACAGAGAAAGACTGCTCAGGAAAAGAAAAAGAAAAAAGAAAACAATAATGCATGTGCCATGCTTTGTACTTAGTCACTGTTCACTGGCAAAAATGATGAGAACCACATAAGTAAGCATTTCTGGTAGTCACATTAAAAAAGAAAAAAAGAGGCTGGGTGTGGTGGCTCACACCTGTAATCCCAGCACTTTGGGAGGCTGAGGTGGGTGGATCATGAGGTCAGGAGATCGAGACCATCCAGGCTAACAAGGTGAAACCCCATCTCTACTAAAAACACAAAAATTAGCTGGGTGTGGTGGCGAGCACCTGTGGTCCCAGCTACTTGGGAGGCTGAGGCAGGAGAATGGTGTGAACCCAGGAGGTGGAGCTTGCAGTGAGCCGAGATGGTGCCACTGCACTCCAGCCTGGGAGACAGAGTTAGACTCCATCTCAAAAAAAAAAAAAAAAAAAAAAGAAAAAAGTAAACAGATGAAATTAATTTTAATAATATAGGCCAGGCATGGTGGCTTATGCCTGTAATCCCAGCACCTTGGGAGGCCAAGGTGGGCAAGACTCTGTCTCAAAAGGAAAAAATAATATATATTACCTAACCCAACATATTCAAAATATTATTTTTACATGGAACTCATATAAAAATTATTAAGATATTGCATATATCTTTTTCATAGTGTATCTTTGGAATCCAGTGTATATTTTACACTTATAACTTGTCTTGATTTTGATGATCCACATTTTGAGTGTTCACTTGCCACATGTGGTTCGTGGCTGCTGTGGTGGACAAAGTGGGCCTAGCATAGAAGTACTCTGTAAGTATTACTGTTGTTATTTATTTATTTTTATTTATTTATTTATTTTGAGATGGAGTCTCGCTCTGTTGCCCAGGCTGGAGTGCAGTGGCGCGATCTCGGCTCACTGCAAGCTCCGCCTCCCGGGTTTACGCCATTCTCCTGCCTCAGCCTCCCGAGTAACTGGGACTACAGGCACCCGCCACCTCGCCCAGCTAGTTTTTTGTATTTTTTTAGTAGAGACGGGGTTTCACCATGTTCGCCAGGATGGTCTCGATCTCCTGACCTCGTGATTCACCGGTCTTGGCCTCCCAAAGTGCTGGGATTACAGGCTAGAGCCACCGCTTCCGGCCTACTATTGTTATAATTATCATCATTGTTGTTATTCAGTGTTGAGCAATGGAGTCAAGGACTTTTTATGGGTGTAGGGTGGTGGTTGTGTGGAGTAGAGCAGAGGAACACCCTATTTTCCTGACTTCCAGAAGAATGTCAGCTTGCTGGGATTTCAGTGTAGCTGAGGCCTCAAGCCAGTTAAGCCTATGGGTCCCAGACCCACAGGCCACTTGGTGCCCTTTGTGCAATCCACAGACTGTTCAAGTATCCACGTTTATCATATGGTCATGTTTATACTTTTGTTTCTGGTATGAATTAATAATTTACTTACAATACTTAATAAAAACCAGACATCACCTCATCGGTGTTTAAACAAAAACAGTGCAATTTATCTTATTAATTCTGGTGAGGCCGTCTGTCTTCTGCTGTTGGATTTGGAGGGTGGTGTGGGCAGGCATCCTATGGGGTCTTAAGCCAAATGGTCCTTGGTCCGTGAAGTGTAGGCTTTTGGTTCATGTGAGTATCTAGTGGGTCACTATGGGAGGTAGGATGATGGAGTGGGGCTATGGAACCAGGACCAGTGCTGGATCGAGGGAGCTAGAATGCTCACGCAGGCAGTTGGCGTGCATACCCAAGGAAGCCAGTGCCAGCACGTAGCTCCAAGTGAGAGCTTGATAGGTGCTGCACACTTTATAAGCACGATCTCCTCTATTCCCTCCAACTCCACTCCAAGGTATCCATTCTACAGAGGAGAAAAATGCAGCTCAGAGAAGTTAGGCAACTTGCCTAGCTCCATGATGGTCAAACCTGGCCTCTTCCCCAGCATGTGTGACTCCACAGTCTCTGCTCTTAACCACTTTGCCACACCGGAACTTCCTCTCCAGACTTTCCTCACTGGAGCCATGCTCTCCCTGGCATGGTTTTTTTCCTGATTTGGAAGCTGACAACTAAGTCTGGTCAAACTCTTTCCTCGCTTGTGAAGGAAAAGTACTTTCCCAAGGAAGTCGAACAGGTCCGCATGCAGCAGTGGATACAGGTTTCCCAGCTCTGAGAAAAGAGTGGGTGGGAGGCTGGGTTTCAGCTTTTCCTTATCCTGCCAGAGGCCGGTGGCATCCCTGTGTGAAGAAAGGAGCCGGCAAGTGCTATCATATTCCACTTTAGGGATGTGGATGCCACATCACTTGCTATGCTCCAGCCGTGTTCTTCTCCCTATAGTTTCTTGAATTTGCCAAGCTCTTCCCTTCTCTGGGCCTTTGACCTAGCTCTCTTTTCCCAGGACTCAGCTGAAGCGGAGAATATCACCTTCTCAGAGTTGCCTTCCTGACACTACATATAAGCAGCTCTCTATCACAACAATTTGTTTCCTTCTGGCCATCGATTATATACTTGTTCACTGGTTTACTCATCAACTGTCTGAATTCCCTGTAGAATGTTGAGTTCTACAAGGGCAGAGAACACATCTCTTTGATTTACTAATGAATTTCTCACACTTAACCCACTGCCTGGCCCCAAATAGGATATCAGTTAAATATTTCTTGCACAAATGAACAAATCAAGAGGGAGATTCCCTGAGATACATGGCCACTGTGTGAACCTGGGCAAGTTCCTTCCTTCTCTGGGGCTCAGTTATTGCATCTGTAAAACGGCCTTGAGATGACCTCTAAGCTTCCTTCCAGCTCTGAAATTCCACAGCTCTCTGATCTGACATTGGAAACTGCTGAGCCCCACCCCATTCAGTTATTTTGCCTTTATCGCCCAAGTATTTCTTTAGGGAAGGGGGTGGGGATGTTCTAAAGTAGAGCCTTAGTTCCTTTTTGAGTATTTGGGCAATATTCCAATGCTTATAATTGCATTAGAAACCAGCAAAGTTAACCTAGTTATTGATTCTGGAGTTTCGAGTCTCTGTTGGCAAGACCAAACCCACAAGTTGGCAGCTTAGTATTCTTTTTTCTTTTCTTTCTTCCTTTTTTCTTTTCTTTTTTCTTTCTTTCTTTCTTTCTTTCTTTCTTTCTTTCTTTCTTTCTTT